>NW_027512743.1:0-250000 GCF_048772815.1 Callospermophilus lateralis
TACAACTCCAGTATTGTCGACATAAAAACAACATTCTTCCCTCAATGAAGCACAAAGGCCCCCCTCTGTCATGAAAAGGAGGTCCAACCCTCGACTGTTCTGTAAAACAACTTCAGAGAGAGAGGTTAAAGATTCCTGCAAAGCTGTGATGGAGGTTTCTAAAATCTTTAAGTTTTGATCTATTGCTGCTTCTAATTGGGTCACTTGTTGTGTCCCATGGACCAGAGCAGTGGTTCTTGTGCCCAACCCTGCAGCAACTCCTATTCGTAATAGAATGGCTAAGGTGAGGGACATATGTTCCCAGCGGAACCGGGTTGTATGTCCCCCTCTTTGATCTTCAGATGAACCTGCGTCATGATAGAGCACTCTGGGAAACATCTGCACCATTTCACAATTAATCACATCTGTTGACCATTTCATGAACACATAAACAATGTTTAAGTATATAGAATTATACTGTTGTAGGGACGGACAAGGCAAGGCACCTAAGATAGCACCAAAGACACGGAAACAGTCTTTTTTGGTTTCAACCAGATTCAGAGGGCATTGCTTCTGTTGTAATCAATTAATCCCCTGAAACCCAAGTTACGTAGTTTCAGAATTTTGTACCCAACACGTAAGGGAAGGGGCTCAGAAGTTCACAGTCTGCAGAAGTTCACAAAAAGCAGTTTTTGTTTCTGTTTTTTCCTCAGTTTGGGCAAGTTAACTTTTCAAGGACACCTGGGTGGGGGTGTCTTCCCTTTCTTTTTTTCCCCCTTCCAGCTGTTTCCATACAGCCCAGTTTGTAACTTCTTTATCTTAGAAATGTAGCCATCTCTGTGAAGCCCCAGCTCAAGGCCAGAGGCCTTTTTTTCAAATATTTTGTGAAAAACTAGTAAGGGTGTGTCTAGATCAGGAGTGCTGAATTTTTTAGCCAGTTGCCAAGGAGACCAGGGCAACACAAAAATAGGAAGTTTATCTACAGTGAACTCTTTTATCGGGATTCTTTTGCTGAAAGTCCTAAATCAGCCATGGTGAAGACTTCTGGAGAAGGTCAGTTAAGACTTTTCTGTGGGCCTGGTACAGAGGGGGACAATTTGGAAGGCAGGGATAAGAGCAGCTCTGTGGATCTGAGAATGAGGAAGGAGAGATGTAAAAGAATATTGGGAGAGGGCTTTGGGATCTTAATAGCAACAAAAACTTGAGCAATAGAACAGATAGAACAGAGGGGGAGACGGGAGTGAGATTCCAAAAAGCCTGTGAGGGACTTTAAATTCTTAGTAACCTGTTTTTAGTGATGACAAAGCAACATTAAAGGCCATTTTCATTACATCTTGTATTAGGGTCTGAGGATTCTTCTCAGCGGGTTTGAGCTTTGCATTAGGTGGTAAGAGGACTGGGTGGGACCCGGTGCGGGCACTGACAGGAGAGGAGAGGAGTGAGTGAATGGAGTGGTACCTCAGTACCTGCAACCTCAGCAAGGGAGCAATGGTCTGAGAACCAGTCGAGATTTGGGTTTTTGATCTAGATATTGGAGGGGAGAAATCAAGTTGCTGAGGTGGGAGTGACAGCAGAGAGTCTGGAGCACAAGGCTGAGGGTGAGCATCTATTGGAGAAGCATAGTTCAGGATGTGAGCAAAGGAGAGAGAAGGCCTCCACATAGCGAAATCTCCATTCACCCTTTTGAGCACTTGCAGAAGTTAAAAAGGTCACACAGAATTTGAGGATCTAGAGACCCCTCTGGGGGCCATCGGTTTTGGTTATCTAATTCGTAATATGGCCAATGCTGTGTACAGAATTTGATGAGGAGTTTGGGTTCCATCCGACAGTCCCTGTATGCTCACATCCCCATGACTTACAATAGAAGTCTGCTCTCCCCCCCCCACAGCCGTGACTGTTTGTGGCTTTGATAGTCTGCCGGGCAAACATAGTAATCTAGGCTAGCCAACCTGCATCTGGCTCACGTGTCCCTACATCTATAATGTTTGTTTCCATTATCTATGGTACGGAAGGGATTTAATGGAATTTTAGTGGGATCCTGTTAATCAGGGATATCCCAATAGGAAAGACCTATAGCCAGCTGACAAATGACTGGGTGGAGAGATGGCCACCAGGTTCGTAAGGGGGCTGTATTCGAGATAGGCCATACTTCGTGTCCAGTAGGATTTGTGATCAGCCATCGCAGCTTAAGGGGCTGATTAGGGTTAAGACTACTGGTCGTCAAGGGGAGAATAAATATCTTCCAGGATCTTCTTTACAACCATTTGCAATGTTTCTTTTTTCTTCTTTTTTATTTCTTTGTGTGTGTGTGTGTGGGGAAGGCTTCAATACATCCTGAAAATGTATGTTCAAAGACTAGGAGTTATTTAAGTCCATACCTTACTGGCTTAATTTCAGTAAAGTCCACTTCCCAGAATTGTCCTCGTCTGGTTCCTCATAGGTGCTTTCCTGCAGGAAGCTTGGAAGTGTAAGCTTTAACCAATTAATGGACCTGACAGGCTTTTGTTACCCATTCAGTTATTTCCTTTTGCTGTGAGTAGGTTAGTGGAAAACTGTGTTCTTGATCCTTCACGAATGAATGCAGTTTCTTTGAACAAAGGTGAGTGAGTTGATGAACATTTGCTACTGACATAGTTAGAGCCATGATTATAGGAGTAGTTACTGAAGAATTAAAAAATTCCACTTGAGGGCCTTCAGGGTTAAAAGTTATTTTGGCCCAGAGCTTGGTGAGCAGAACTCTGCCCATCAATGGGGCCAGGCATTCTGGGATTACTAGGAAGGAGTGATGGATTTTTCCTTTTCCCTGGTCCATGGTCCTCGTAGTTGTCAAAGCCCGATATTTACTTCTGTTAGACTCTTGAATTAGAGACCTTTTATTCGGTAGAGGGCCCAATGGGCCTTACGGGCTGAGTATATTCACCCTGCATCTACTTCAAAGTTTATTGTGTTCCCCTCCACTTCAAAAGTTACCTTGAGGTCAGGGAGAGGATCTGAGCCCGGACTTTCTTAGTATTCCTCCAGAGTCAGAATATCTGGCTGGCATGGCTGTCTCTTTCTAGGGCACTCTTTGGCCCAGTGTCCTTTTTCTTTAGAGTAGGCACATTGATCTCAGGCCAGGGGTGGCCTCTAGTGTGTGCCCAGGTATCCCTTCCTGTCTCTCTGTTTCTTAATTTCTGGCCTATTTGTTGTTGTGACCAGGACCTTAGTCAATGCCTTAGTCTGTCTTTTGTTTCTTTTATCCTCACTCAGCTCCCTTCTCTTCCTCAGTTTCTCTCTTAAAGTATACCTTCTCAGGTTCTCTGAATAAATCCCTCAAAGTCATATCTTGTAATCCATCTAAGCATTGTAACTTTCTTTTAATATCCAGGGCAGCTTTCCCAATAAAGGCCATTGTGACAGATGCCTTTTGATCCTCTGCCTGAGGATCGAAAGGAGTATGTCTCTTATATGCCTACATAATTATCTCTAAGAACATAGAGGGAGATTCATCAGGCCCTTAAATAATCTCTCTTACCTTGGCCAAATTAGTTGGTCACCTAGCGGCCACTAAGATACCCACTATTAGAGCCCGGCGATAAGTGGACAGATGCTCCCTACCTTCAAAAATGTTGGGGTCCCAGTTGGGTCGTTTCAAGAGAAAGCCGGCTTTGAATATATTGGGAAGTTTTGTCGGTCACGCATTTGGTCCGAGGATACTTTTTTCTAGCATCCAGGAGGATTCTCTTTTGTTCCTCTGTCAAGAAGAGAGTCCCTAGGAGTTGTTGGCAGTCATCTCAAGTAGGTTGGTGTGAAAACATCAATGACTTCACCAGACCTGAGAGCCAGGTTGGGTCCTCGGTAAAAGGGGGATTGTTATTTTTCCATTTATATAGGTCTGAAGAGGAGAAGGCCAATACTGGTAGGCTTGCATTTTTTCCCTATGGCCATCGTCAATCATTGGTCCTTAGGGATGGAGGGAAGCAACACGGGAGTTCCAGGGTTTTCAATCATTTGCCACCGGCGAGTTCCTTTAGCAACTCCAGCTTCCTCCAGGGGAGGAGGGGCTGTGTGTGACGCAGGGGAGTTATCTGGAGGGCCCTGGGCTGGCTTAGCGTCCTCCAATTGCAGAGAGGCTGAGTCAGCAGCTGGAGAATCACTTAGAGGGTGTTGGGGGTTGTGGGACAAGGGTAGAAGATAAGGAGGGGGACGAGAGTCCAGTAGAGTCAAATCTTGTGACTCAGGGAGAACAGAGGGTGGAGGAGGAGGAGGAGCAGAGGGGTTGAGAGATCGTGGGGGAAGGAGTAGGAACGGGGACACAGCAAGGAAAGGCTTCACCCACGGAGGAGGAGATTTGCAGAGGTCCTGCCAAGTTAAGGTATATTCCTGTTTATCAGTATGGCTATGTGGCCCTGGCTGTAAGACAATATCTCTGTCTTTTTAAATTAGTGGGAAGTAGAAAGATCCTTCTAGGGGCCATCCGAATCCAAAGGTGGGCCATTCTGTGGCACACAGAGTCTGCCAGGTCCAGCGTTTTACTAAAAAAGAAACATTCTGAGCCCTTAAGCGGACTTTGGTCCATAGATCAAGGGTCAGGGACAGAGGCATTGAAGTGATCTGTCCCATAATGAAAGATACACAAACAGTAAAAGCAACGACACAGGACACAGACAAGAGAAAACAATAAAGACAGGCAATGGACGTCCAACACTGAGACCAAGACTGAGCAGGTGGCAAAACCCGATGGGCTGGCAATACCGAAACTGAAACAAAGTATCACTGAGTCGAGGAGACTATTATTCCTCGATTCCCGAGTCCTCTGTGGCGTCCCCCAGGGACTTGGCTTGTGGCTCTGTGACACGTCTGCCAGCCACCATCAAAGAGAGCTCACACACTTCATCGACAGCCATTTTGCCAAGCCCTAACCTGAAACCTGAAACCAGAAAGAGGTGCCTTACTTACCCTGAGAGTAGCCCATTGGGGTCTCTCGTTCACCACTGCTGGATTTCGGTGGAACCTCCATATATAAATATCGGAAGAGCATTGGGGGAAGAGACCACCAAGAGACTCTCTCATGCAAAAACAAAGGGTTTATTGGGGGTCCAGCATGCTGGGGCTCAGAGCTCATTTGAATAGAGCAGAGAACCCTGAGAACAGCTTAAGCAGAGCTTATATACTTTCCTTGAAGAGGGCAGGGAGGAAAATTTATTGATGGGCCTGGGCGGGTGAGCAGTTTGCATGCAACTGGGTGAGGGAGTACATTCTGAAGTTTGGCAGTTGGGGACAGCACATTCTGGGAAAAAGATTAGAAATCACTTCTCAAGATTTCAACAGTGTTTTATTAAGCATACAGTAAAACAGGAAGTGACAAGAATCTATTTTATTAACATTTCACTACCGACTATACTTTGCCAGATTTCCTAAAGTCTCTATTGATATCTGCATTCCTACATATTTTCCCCAGTTCATCATTGTGATTAATTCTTCACATGTGCTGACATTTACATTCACTCAATACCCGAAACCCTATAGCTAAAGAACTTTTGGTCCAAATCCTATACTCACTCGCCTTTATAAACATACCGACTATCTTCCTAATACTACTGACTATCCATTTTGACTGGAAGTTATCTTTGAAAATCAATCATCCAAGTTACAAGGTCCTATGCTTAATACCCAATCAAAAGCCCAATGCCCTTCTGGGCTTCAAATCTTACCTAGATTTTTGTTTTCAGATTCATATATTTTACCTATATATTCTTGAAAATATCGCAGGTTCCCAATACCATTATTCATCCAGCAGAATGATTTCTATTCCAAATCAAACCTGTTATTAACCGTAACCATACACTGTTCCCTCAATCTAACTTTAGAGAAGAGCAAGGACAGAGTTGGTCTTAAAATACAGGAATGTAGGGGATCTTCCAACTGCTGAGAAACTCAAAGGTCTATGCGCAAATGATCCCTAGAGAAGTTGTAGGCACCTATGAAGGAACTGAGAGAGCAAAAGTCATCTTTCATTGCAAACAACCTGGTCAGCATGAAGGGATGTGTCTGAATCAGCCTCTCTCTTCTTTATGTAGAGAAGAAGAACCAAACGAGGCCTCTGTGGAGAGCTGTTCCCGGTTACCAATGTTTGATATACCATTCTAACTTGTGAAAGTGTCAAAGGAATTAGGGACAGCCTCCATTTCATGGGACCTTTGGAAGCAAATGTTAGGACAACGTGCTTGCCAAGGCATTGACCTCATTCAGTTCCTGAAGGAAGTGACCTCACCTCACATTCTTGGTGATGGAACTCTCTGAACGTGGGATCCAGGCATCCAGGCACACAAATCTAGTCCCAGGCCCAGTCCCAGTGGTCTCACTTCTTTTGATTTACCAAAGACAGAGTCAGTCTTTCTTGGTATCTACTGATGTGAGGATGGCCAAATGCCAGGAAAGCTCTGAAGAGTGGCCTTTCCTGAGTAAGCAGGAAGTGGCTCACCGTTGTCTCCTGACAACTTCACAGAGTTGGCCAAGGAAACCAGATCTGAGACAGAACAGGCCATTTGATGGGAACATAGTACGGCCCACCAGTCAGAGGTCACACCCGATAGTCAGAGACCTACTTTGGGAAAGGAGGTGAATTTGTGGGTGTGAGTGTGTGTTTGTGATTTTGTCTCATGTTCTGAGAATAGGTAGGAAAGGCAGTTTGTTTGGTTTGGAGTGGACGATTTCTAACAAGTGATTTGACAAGGCGAGTGTTTTTATGTCTGTGTATCCCACTGTGTCCATGGTTGTAGACATTAGAAAAGAGAATGCATCAAAGGATGTGTCCAGGCTAGTAGAAAGCTTACCAGAATTCTTTCTGCCCAATGTATGAAAGGAATGCGGCTTGCCTTATGGATGGGTAACACCTGCTATCTTCCTAAGTTCCTGTTTTCTTCCTGAATTCTGGCCACTCTCCAGAATAGGCTCATGATTTTGTGACCAAGTTATGTACCACCTCCAAGCTCTTTGACATGGCCATGTACTGGATAGCTGAAGGGAATGGCGAGCGTCTCAGAAAACTCAGATATCAGTGTGACCAGGAAAGTCTCAGTGGAGAAACACTGCTTTGGGCCGTTTGCTAACCTAATGTTCTGTTGCCCTGAATGTCAGGAAGGTCTTTGCCTCATGCCACCCCTTTGTGAAGCCTGAAGAAAACAGTTTTCAAATGGAAATGAATATGGATCACCTGTGGCTCTTTGCTTAATTGCTTTGAAAAGGGATGTGTCTGAATCAGCCTCTTGGCCCTGTGTGAGGTTGTGGCTTAGATACTCAGCACGTGGTGGATGTAAAGAGAGATCCCATGTGTGCATCCAAAACCAAAATGGCCAAAAAGCAGTCCTTGTGGATGAAGTCTGTCCCCTTCCTCTTTAAAGTTCTTGAACTCCATCAAGTGAGAATAGGGATCCTTTGGGTCAAATGGGTTCTTCAAAGACCTGCAGAGGAGCTTGTGTTTTCTCATGACTGCAAATCACATAAAAATATATACCTGACACTCAGTTTTCCACAAATTGGAGAAGCATAGAAGTATTAACGTCTAGCATATTTGATCACTCCTGTTTCACATGAAGGGTGTCCAGACCACCCTGAATTTACGCCAATGAGGGGCAAGGGAGTTATTTTGGACACTCTCTTGGACTCCGCCACTCATGGAAACCTTCAGCCAGAGGTTGTGATTAGTGTCTATATGGAAGAAGATGAGGGCCATATGGGAGGGTTTTGGTTTTAATTTTGGTCATTTGTGTCCGGTTGGAAGACATGACTGGGACCACCTGGGCTTGAACTCTGGTGTGATTCCCCTTAGAGACTGAATTCAGAGAAGTATTGCCATGAATTTTGTTGGGATTTTAGGAGTCCACCCATGAGAATCACCCTTGGAAACTGAGATCTAGGCCCAGGGTGGCTTTCCACAGAGCCCTGGGTATCTCAGCCAGAAGATCACATGATTTAATTCTGAAAGACTTGCCAGCCATTGTTGAGAGTCACAACACCCATGGACGTCACATTGTAGACCTCAAGAGGCCTGGCTTCATGTGACATTTTGGCCACTCTTTGGGAAGCCTTGCCTGTGAGAGTTCTACAGAGCATTCATTGAAATGAGCTTCCTCACCATTTAAAGGTTCCTGAATGAATTGAAACCCACAGTGCCTGCAACGTCATCCTTGAAAAATGCCTAGATAAATACCATGAAATTTTTGAAATTCCCATGACCAGGTGGCACTGGAGAAACTTTGGATGTCCTGTTGCTGATCGTAAATATGCAAGACAGTGCCTTGATTGAGTGGGTTTCATGAAAATGGTGTAGAACAGAGATGCCAATATGTTGGAACCTGCTGAGTAGTGGGCCTAGAGCAGTGGTAGGCAGGTGTGTGATAAAAAATTTGTGGTGGGGCCATGTGGATCTGCCATTGGATCCCAAATGGCTTGTGACTTACATGGTGAAGCCAGCAAACCCTTCCATGTAAAGGCTTCTGGTTATATGGAGATGTTTCCGGGCAATGTTTAGAATCAGGTTACTATGGACATGGGGCCAAGCTATGTGGGATAGAAACCTGGTTGGTGCATTCTCCTGCAGACCCTGACCAACCACACATGAAAGAATTGCCTCCAGAACTGTGTCCCAGTTGAACTTCTTTTATTTCATGAAGCAAATGCCAAAGTCCCAGTGCAGCAGCAAGAAACACCACGAAAAGTGGAGGATGACCAAATGGCTTCCCAGTCCACATGGGAATACCCTTAGCCCCCAGTGGCCACAGTTTACTTACAAAGAGAGAATTCAGCACTGCTGCCTCATGTTCATTGGAAAATAAGAAACCATGTCCTCCAGGTCACATAGATGCAGACACAGCTTTGATAGTCTCACTAAAAAGAAGCTAAAGCTCCTGACAACAACATATATTTCAAGTGCCCAAACTCAAGGCAGTTTCTCAAGAAGTATTTAGGCCAGCAGAGCTCCATGTTTATGGAGTGTTTACCCTGTCCCATACTAGGGAAACTCCTCTACCACTTCCAAGGTTGTAAACTCCTGAGCATATTATTCACAGATTCTATTACTCTTCTCCTCTAATTGTGTCTTACTTTGGGCGAAAAAAATATCAAGGAATTGTTCTGGATGAGAGTGGGAAGATTTTGTTTAGCACATATTTGCATACACATTGGATTCATTTTTCTATTTTACATTTGAAATACTGAATCCCTGACACTAACACATGCTCTGCTAGATTCTGAATACTAATCCTAATATGATGGAGAAAAATAACGGAAACAGAATAGAAATACAAGCAGTTCAGAGGAGGCATGTTGTATACTTGGACTTGCCTTTTGCATTATATAGGGTAGGAGTTATAAATCTAGTCAATTTTTTGTTGAAATAGTTTTCCATGTGCTTTTAAAGTTAACAAATATGTGAATTCCTGTCTCCCTTTCTCTGTATTCTATTCAGCACATGTATTTTTATATGCACATATAGAATCCTACCTGTTATCACACGTACATTCTTTTGAGTTACATGACTTGGTAGATACAAAGTGTGAGAAGAGATCACTCCTCTTAAACGCTGTTTGACCTGAAAATTCAACCTATGGGTGAGCTTCCTAGTTGAAAAAAGTTATACATAAATCCATAACCAGTAAAATGAATATTTTTGGATCTGTGGATGATACATATTTCACGGTGTAATTCGATTGGCATATATATTGCTAATTTTTAAAATCTGTGTGTGGATATATATATATATATATATATATATATATATTCTCTCCAGATATTTCAAAATATTTAATATATGTGTCTTATTATACACTCCCTAAATTCATTCATGATTATGTATATGGATTTATAATCAACTTTTCACAAGATTATTCTCAGAAATATTCATTCACCTGATATACGTATTTTTTTCCTAGTATTGAAAACTAACTTGAGTGAATGGTGCATATAAATCCTAATATTTCTACAGTAACTGATCCATTTTCACATCAATGCAAGTAGATTCCTATGGGACATGATAAGTATTTTGAAGTTCATTTTTATTCAAAACTAGTACATTACTATTTCTTCAGTTTATGCACATTATTGGATATATATTTCATCCACAAGTTCACAAATTTATAGGCATTTATTTCACTTTCATTCACTTTCTGCTTCAGAAAACACGTGTTCCGCCATGTTTCAAACTGGTCTTTTCATGAGACTTCTTTCCAAACACATTATTTTTGATTTCCATAATCACTTTTGAAGCAAAACTCACTCACTCTTCATGATAAACCATAACCCTAGGATTACAATTAGACGTATAACTAGTTGTTATGAATGATTATATATCAATATATGATTTCTTATGTATTTTCAGATATCAATTCAATACATTATTTAAAGTGGAACCAGTTATATTATTTATTAACTGTATTGTCTATTCATGCATTATCTCTATATTCATAGTCACAGGGTACACCTATTTTTACCCTCAATACTAATTTATACGTTTTCAAAATATTCCTCAAAAAATGGTGGAAGAAATACTCATGTCACCTGATCTATATATACATTTTATCACAGTAATATTCTGGACAAAAAAATCAAAGGTCACCCTTAAGGTTGTACCAAAGCCTAAATGGAAAGTGAGCATGGATTACTAAAACCTTCCATGTCCAGGTGGCCTAATGCTCTCAAATGTCAATCTTATTGGTGACTACATTTTTGTTTCTTCCTAAGATTATATATTCAACCTCAAGCCTGTTGAACATGTCTAATCCTATCACTCACTTTATACTTTGCCTGATTTAGTAATGTCTCTATTTATATCTATTTTCCTACATATTTTCCCCTGTTTATCATTGTGACTGACTCTTCACTTGTGCTGACATTTACATTCACTGTCTACCTGAAACCCTATTGCTTAAGAACTTTTGGTCTAAATCCTATTCTCACTCTTCTTTGTAAACCTACTGACTATCTTTCTAATCCTACCGACAATCCCTTTTTGAGTGGGTGTTCTATTCGACATTCAATCATCCAAGGTACAAGCTCCTATGCCATTGTATATAGATTTATCTGAGACATTTTTGCAGAAAATAATTCAAAGCTAAGTGTACCAATTAAGGGCCCAATGCCCTTCTGGACTTCATATCTTCCCTAGATTTCTGTTTTTATACTTATATTTCACCTATATATTCTTGTAAATATCATAGTTTCCCAATACCATTATTCGTCATGCAGAAGGATTCCTAACCCCAAATTGAACATGTTACTAACCCAAACCATACACTGTTCTCTCAATCGAACTTTACAGAACAGCAGGGACAGGGTTGCTCTTAAAATACAGGAATGTAGGGCATGTTCCACCTGTTGAGAACATCAAAGGTCCATGCAGAAATGATCCCTTGAGAAGATGTAGGCAGCTACGAAAGACCTGAGAGAGAAAAGTCATCTTCTATGGCAAACAACCTTGTCAGCATGAAGGGATGTGTATGAATCAGCCTCTCTCTTCTTAATGTAGAGAAGATGGACCAAACCAGTCCTAGGTGGAGAGCTGTTCCCGGGTGCCCATGGTTTATATACCATTCTAACTTGTGAAAGTGTCACAGGAAGTAGGGGCAGCCTCCATCTCATGGGACTCTTGAAAGCAACTGTTAGGACAAAGTGGTTGTCAAGGCAATGACCTCATTCAGTTCCTGAAGAAGTGATCTACCTCACTTCCTTGGTGATGGAACTCTCTTAAGTTGGGATCCAGGAAGCCAGGCACCCGGAGCCAGTCCAGTCCCAGACCCAGTAGGCTCACTTGTTTGAATTTACCAAGGAGAGTGTCAGTCTTTCTTGGTACCAACATATGTGAGGATGGCCAAATACCAGGAGAGCTCTGAATAGGGGCCTTTCCTGAGAAAGTAGGTAGTGGTTCACCGCAGGCTCCTGACAACTTCACAGAGTTGGCCAAGGAGACCAGATCTGAGATAGGACAGGCCATTTTGGGGGAACATAGTATGGCCCACCACTCAGAGGAAACTCCGGATAGTCACAGAGTTACATGGGGGAAGGAGGTGTCTTTGTGGGGTGGGTGTGATTTTGTGGTTTTGTCTCATGATCTGAGAATAGGTAGGAAAGACGGTTTGTTTGATTTGGAGTGGTCTTCTTCTAGTAAGTCGTTGGACAAGGCAAGTGTTTCTATTTCTGTGTATCCCACTGTGTCCGTGGTTGTAGACATTAGAAAATAGAATGCAACAATTCATATGTCCTGTATAGTAGAAAGATTCCCGGCATTCATCCTGCCCAATTTATGAATGGACTGCAGCTTGCCTTATCCATGGGCAACACCTGCTACCTTCCTAAGTTCCTGTTTCTTCCAGAATTCTCACCACTCTCCAGAATAGTCTCATGGTTTTGTGTCCAAAATATGTACCACCTCCAAGCTCTGTGACATTGCCATGTGCTGGATAGCTGAAGGGAATGGCGAGCATCTCAGAAAACTCAGATATCAGTGTGACCAAGAAAGTCTCAGTGGAGAAACCATGCTTTCGGCCTTTTGCTTATCAATTGTTCTGTGTTCCTGAATGTCAGGAAGGTCTTTGCCTCAGGCCACCCCTTTGTGAAGCCTGAAGAAAACAGTTTTCAAATGGAAATGAATAGGCATCACCTGTGGCTCTTTGCTTAATTGCTTTGGAAAGGGATGTGTCTGAATCAGCCTCTTGGCCCTGTGTGAGGTTGTGGCTTAGATTCTCAGCACCTGATGGATGTAAAGAGAGATCCCATGTGTGCATCCAAAACCAAAATGGCCAAAAGAGCAATTATTGTGAATGAAGTCTCTCGCATTCATTTGTAAGGTTCCTGACCACCATCAAGTGAGAATATGGATCCTTTGGTTCAAATGAGTTATGCACAGCCCTGCAGAGGCTAACCCATAGGTTTTTGGGTTTTCTCATGGCTCCAAATCATATAAAGAATCTATACCTGACAGTCAGTAGGCCTCAAATTGGAGATGCAGAGCAGTATTAACAGCTGGCCTATCTGATCACTCCTGGTTCACCGGATGGGTGTCCAGGCCACCTTGACTTTAGGCAAATGAGGGGCAAGGGAGCTTATTTTTGACAGTGTGTTGGGCTGCACCCTTCATGAAAAACTCCAGCCAGAGGTTATGATAAGTGTCTATATGGAAGAAGATGAGGGCCATGTGGGAGTGTTTGGTTTTAATTGTGGTCATTTGTTTGGCGGTTGGAAGAGATAACTGGATCCACCTGGGCTTGAATTCTGGCATGATTCCTCTTAGAGACTGAGTTCTGGAATTTACCTCAAAGAAGTATTGCCATGAAATGTGTTGGGATTTTAGGAGGCCACACATGAGATGCGCCCTTGAAAACTGAGATCGAGGGCCAGGGTGTCTTTCCACAGTGCAGTGAGAATCTCAGCCAGGATATCACATGATTTTATTTTGAAAGACTTGGCAGCCATAATTGAGAGTCTAAACACAAATGGAACTCATATTGTAGACCTCAATGATCCTGGCTTCATGTGACCTTTTGGCCACTTTTTGGGAAGCCTTGCCTGTGAGATTTCTCCAGAGATTTCATTTAAATGAGCTTCCTCACCACATAATGGTTCCTGCATTAATTGAAACGCACAGTGACTCCAACTTCATCCTTCAAAAATGGTTAAATAAATACTATCAAATTTCTGAAATTCCCATTACCAGGTGGCACTGGAGAACCTTTGGATATCCGGTTGCTGAACATGAGTGAAATAATTCCCCACGCAATGACACTTCACCGGGAGAATTCCAAATTTATTGCTAAAAGCTGTGTGCTTATATAGAACTAAGGGGGAGATGGTATGGCTTACATAAATGGCAGCAACCCGTTTATTGACAAGTTCTTTCAAATATCAGCTCCAGAGCCCAGGAATTAGTTCTCATTGGGGCTAAGGTTCCCCACAAGCGAGATTTGAAATTGGCGCTGGCGGGAGAGTTCACAAGGGCGGGAACTTTTTGCGCCACTGCAGAAATGAAGAAGGTAGGAAGAAGAAGTCCTTAGGCGCCATGTTGGGGTTTTTCTCTGGGGTATGGCTGCCATTTATTCTTTTCCCAACATTCCACCCTTTTTGTTTTCTTAGGAAGTGGGGTGTCGTTTGTCAGATCTGGCTGCTTCCTGCTGTGTGGGGGTGGTGTGGGGCCTAGAAAGAGAAGTGGAGGAATGCTCAGGGGGCAGGTATGGGGATATCATGGCAGCCAGAAATAAAACCCAGTGGCTATAGACAGCTATTTTCATAGGGGTGAAGTCAATGAATGTTCCCTGAAGCCAAAGATGTCGATGGCATGGAACCAGTCCTGGATGGAAGAGATTGTTGGTATCAGCCACTGGTCCTGTAACAGAGACTCAAGGAAATACTGGAAGCGTTGCCTGGACATGGTGTCGCCAGCACCTGAAGAAGATCAGAGCGAATAAAAACAGAATGAAGATAAAAATTAAAGCAAATGTCAATTTTTGGCAGAAGTTCCATGTGGGGGGACTGACATAGAAGAGGCCAAGAACCATGAGAAAGCTTAGAAGGTGGTAAAGACTATGAATCCAGGATGGCAGATTAAGAGGTTCTCCGAGCTCGTTGTCTCCCGCTGTCTAATACCCGTTGCATTCCATCGTGCCTGGTAGTGAGCTTCATCACTGAGTGAACTGTTCTCTTGGAGATGTTGGGGATTCATCGGTCATCAGAGGCTGGTAGTGACTAAGCAAAAGCTGGTTGAAAGTTTGATTAGGAATTTTATGCAGTTGGGTTTGAAGGCACTTCATTATGCAGGGCAAGAGAGCACAAAAAAGGAGCATCCAAATAAGGGGATCCAAGATATGTAGTAAGTACATGGCAAGATAGGATTGGAAGAACCCCGTTATGGGATTGGAGGAGGTAGGTTTGAGCAATTGGGTCGATAATTCCTGCAATTTAACAACATTTTTTTTATTAGCCCAGATTCATTAACATAATAGCAAAATTCCTCTCTGAGGAATAGGCATGTAACCCCTTTTTCTGCAGTGAGAAGATCAATTGCCCTTTGGTTCTGTAAAGCCACTTGTGCCAATGAAGTAACCTGCCGCTGCAAGGAACCCAGAGACTCAGCCATGGTATTGAGTGTTTCCTGCAGTTTTTGTTGAAGGTCATTGGATCCCATAGAGCATGACCTATAGCTCCACCAGAGAGTCCGAGACCTGTCACTGAGGTTGTTAAAATGAGGCCTACCAGAACCGGCAGAAAGACTACCCTACGGGTGCGGGAAGGTAGGGCCAACTGTCAGAATTCGGTGGGAGTATACAAAGATAGCTGAGGAACTACAGTAACCAAGAAACAGGCGCCAGAGACATTGATGGTTGAGGTACTTAAAGAACCGTTACACCAGAGGAAATGTCCAGGTTGCATAAACACAGGGCTCTATGGGGTGCTGTAGCTCAAGGAACAAATGGGTAAAGGATTCATTATTGGCAGGTGGAAACAGATGAAAGGAAATAAAGTATTGGTGGAATAACTTTCCCACAGTGGGATACGTGTCACATGTAGGGGTTGTCCTTTTTAGAGAAATTGTAGGGTTTTGCTGGAATATTTCCTGCCGCTAATGGGACTGCTGCTAGAAGTGGACGACTAAGTGAAGCACAGAGAAAGCACTGAGAAGTAGGCACAGAAAGAGGGGTGGAGTTTAATAATCAAAAAGTTTGGTGTAGCAAATTGAGCCATGTGGGAGGGGGACCTGAGAGGGTTGAAGGCTCTGAATCCTCTTTGGATGAGCTATGGATATGATCTCAAAGTTTTGATTCTGAGTCCTTAATGTGTTCGACTACCTGGATGGTTGCCTTAGGTTGCGTAATCAGGGTGCGGCCAATAGTCATCCACCCTGTGGGTCTGACTGAGGTTGTCCGAGCATAGACAGCAAACTCAACATAGCCCCATCGTTTGGCCTTGGGGTCAGGTTTATCTAAAGTATACCATCCATTGTTACTGGATGAAGAGCCTTTATGCCACTTTATGTAACTAGAAGTCCACCCTTCAGGGTAACCAAATGAGTGGTAAGAATAGCTACCACGTTCATCATGGAACATGCATGACCAATAGGGGCACCCATTATATATCTCAGGCCACCAATGACAATAGTCTTTTGTTTGATCAAAAAGGAAGCAAATGAAAGGCCAGTTCCAGCTACCAGGGACGAAGGTCCTTGAAGGTGACAATTTTAGGGAAATAGAGGTGCAGTTGTGGATGAAGCAAGTAGTTGCATCCACTGCGCAGACCTTCTGCATGTCATGTTCTGAGTATCGTTCCTGAAAAGTGAATAAATGCATGGTAGGTGAGGAGGGTAAAGACCAGTCCTGACAGAGCACAGAAAATAAGCAGAGCACAAAAAACAAGCAGTTAGAGAAGACTAGGGTGTTGGGAGAGCTCATTGTGCCTTCTTTAAGAGGAATTGGGCTGCAAGGAAAACCGTGTGAGCCACAACTAAAATGGGTGAGATGGGTGTGGAGAGCAGGAGTAAAGGGGAGGTTCAGTAGGTGATTCTTGGAGTTCCTCTGGGGTGGCCCTGTCTTCAGCAGGTGGGGCCTCCTGGTGATGTGGCTTCAACCTAGACATGTGAATCCAGGGAGTGAGACAGTTGTCTGGTAAGGAGAGTTTGGCGGAGGTAAGGGTAAAGAGAATGACAGGATAGGGGCCTTCCCATTTTGCGGCAAGAGTCCCTTTTTCCTCTGGGGTATTATAATAGACTAGACTAACAGGTGTTAAGGGAGGAGTGTTTGGAGAGGAGACTGGGTCTGGAAGAAGCATCTGTGGATGATATATATTTACTGATGAATTTCGATTGGCATTTATATTGGTACTTTTTAATGTCTGTGAGTGTTGTCTGTCTGTGTGTGTGTGTGTGTGTGAGTGTATAGATATAGATATAGATATACTCTCCAAAGTTTTCCAAATATGAAATATATGTGTCTAGTATACACTCTCTAAATTCATTCAGGTTCATGTATGTGGATTTATAATCAACTTTTCACAAGATTATAATCAGAAATATTCATCCACCTGAAATACATATTTGTTTCCTAGTACTGACTACTAACTTCAGTGAAGGGTGCATACAAATCCTAATTATTCTACAGTATCTGACCCAGTCTAACATCAATGCAAGTAGACTCCTATGGGACATGATATGTAATTTGTCATTCATTTGTATTCGACACTGGTACATTATTGTTTCTTCAGTTTTTGCACATCATAGGATATACATTTCATCCACAAGTTCACAAATTAATAGGCATTTGTTTCAACATTAATCACTTCTTGCTTCAGAACACATATATTGTCAGGGTTTCTTGACTGGTCTTTTCATGAGACTTCTTTCCAAACACATTATTTTGAATTTCCATAATCATTTTAAAGCAAAACTCACACACTCTTCATGATAAACCAAAACACTAATATTTCCATTAGATATATAACTGGTTGGAATGAATGATTGTATATCAATATACAATTTCCTTTTATTTTTCAGATATCAGTTCAATTCATTATTTAAAGTTCAAAAAAGTTATATTATTTATTCACAGTATGGTCTATTCGTGGTTTTTCTCTATGTTCATAGAAACAGGGTACACCTATTTGTACCCCCGATTCTAATTTTACATCTTCAATACATTGCTCCCAGAAATGGTGAAAGAAATACTCATGTCACCTCGTTATCACAGCAATATTCTGGACAAAAAATGGAAAGGTCACACTTATGATTGTAGCAAAGCCTAAATGGAAAGTGAACATGGATTTCAAAAACATCCATGTCCATGTTGGCTAATGCTGTCAATTGTCAATCCTATTGGTGACTACATATTTGTTTTTTCCTAATTTATATATTGAAACTCAACCCTGTTGAAAATGTCTAATTCTATCCCTCACTTTATACTTTGCCTGATTTCGTAATGTTTCCATTGATATCTGCTTTTCTACATATTTTCCCCAGTTCAACATAGTGTCTGACTCTTCATATGTGCTGACATTTACATTCACTCTATAACCAAAAGTCTATTGCTAAAGAACTTTTGGTCCAAATCCTATACTCACTCGTCTTCCTAAACCTACCGAATATCTTCCTAATCCTACTGAATATCCCTTTTTGACTGGATGTTCTCTTCTAAATTCAATCATCCAATGTACAAGGTCCTATGCCATTGTATATCAAATTATCTGAGACATCTTTGCGGAACATAATTCAAAGCTAAGTATCCCAATCAAGGGCAAAACCCTCTGGGCTTCAAATCATACCTAGATTTCTGTTTTCCTACTTATATTTCACCTCTATATTCTTGTAAATATTGCAGGTTCCCAATCCCATTATTCATCGCACAGAATCATTCATCACCAAATCAAACCTGTTTTTAACCCCAGGAATACACTGTTCCCTCAAACATTTTACAGAAGAGCAGGGACAGAGGGGTTCTTACAATACAGGAAAGTTGGGGATCTTCCACCAGATGAGAACCTCAAATGTCCATGCACAAATGATACATGGAGAAGTTGTAGGCAGGTATGAAGCTCCTGAGAGAGCAAATGTCATCTTCCATGGCAAACAACCTGGTCAGGATGAAGGGATGTGTCTGAATCTGCCTCTCTCTTCTTATTGTAGACAAGGTGGAACAATCCAGGCCTGAGTGGAGAGCTGTTCCCGGGTGCCAATGGTTGATATACATTCTACCTTATGAAAGTGTCACAGGAAGTAGGGGAAACCTCCATCTTATGTAACCCTTGGAAGCAACTGTTAGGACAAAGTGGTTGCCAAGGCAGTGACCTCATTCAGTTCCAAAGAATGTGACATACCTCATTTCCTTGGTGATGGAACTCTCTGAACTTGGTATCCAAGAAGCCAGGCACGCAGAGGCAGTCCCAGTCCCAGGCCCAGTGGGCTCACTTGTTTGGATTTACCAAGGACAGAGTCAGTTTTCTTGGTACCTAATGATGTGAGGAGGGCCAAATGCCAGGAGAGCTCTGAAGATGGACCTTTCCTGAGAAAACAGGTAGTGGCTAACCACTTTTTCCTGACTTCTTCACAGAGTTGGTCAAGGAAACAAGATCTGAGAGAAGACAGGCCATTTTGGGGGAACATAGTATGGCCCACCAGTCAGAGGACACTCCGGATAGTCACAGACCTACTTGGGGGAAGGAGGTGCCTTTGTGGGAGTGGGTGTGGGTTTGTTGTTTTCTCTCATGTTCTGAGAATAGACCGAAAAGGCGGTTTGTTTGGTTTGGAGCAGACAGTTTCTAGTAAGTCATTTGACAAGGCGAGTGTTTCTGTTTATGTGTATCCCACTGTGTCCGTTGTTGTAGACATTAGAAAAGAGAATGCATTAATGGATGTGTCCTGTCTAGTATAAATCTTCCCTATAATTCATCCTGCCCAATATATGAATGGACTGCAGCTTGTCTTATCGATGTGCAACAACTGCTATCTTTCTAAGTTGTTGTTTTCTTCCTGAATTCTGGCCACTCTCCTGAATGGGCTCAGGGATTTGTGTCCAAAATATGTACCACCTCCAAGCTCTGTGTCATGGCCATGTAAAGGATAGTTGAAGAGAATGGCGAGCATCTCAGAAAACTCAGATATCAGTGTGACCAGTAAAGTCTCAGTGCAGAAACACTGCCTTGGGCTTTTTGCTTACTTATTGTTGTGTTGACTGAATGTCAGGAAGGTCTTTGCATCAGGCCACCCCTTTGTGAAGCCTGAAGAAAACAGTTTTCAAATGGAAATGAATGGGCCTCACCTGTGGCTCTTTGCTTAATTGCTTTGGAAAGGGATGTGTCTTTATCAGCCTCTTGGACCTGTGTGTGGCTGTGACTTAGATTCTCAGCACCTGATGGATCTTAAGAATGATCCCATGTGAGCTTCCAAAACTAAATGGCAAAAAATATCATTCATTGTGGATGAAGACTCTTGCCTTCCTCTGTTAGGTTCCTGCACTCCAACAAATATGAATAGGGATTCTGTGAGTCAAATGAGTTCTTCAAAGCCCTGCAGAGGTGCTTGTGTTTTCGCATGACTCTAAATCACCTAAAGAATCGATACCTAAAATCAGTAGCGATCAAATTGGAGAAACATAGAAGTATTAATGGCAGGCTTATTTGTTCACTCCTGGTTCACAGCAACGGTGTCCAGGCTACCCTGACTTTAGGCAAATGAGGGGCAAACGAGCTGATTTTGGACACTGTCTTGGGCTGCACCCCTCATGGAAACCTCCAGCCAGAGTTTAAGATGATTGACTATATGGAAAAATGTGAGGGCCATGTGGGAGTGTTTTGGTTTTAATGTTGGTCATTTGTGTGGCATTGGAAAAAATGACTGGGTCCACGTGGGCTTGAACTCTGGTGTGATTCCCCTTAGACACTGGGTTTTGGAACTGAACTCAGAGAAGCATTGCCATGAATTTTGTTGGGATTTTAAGAGGCCACGCATGAAAGTCGCTCTTGAAAACTGAGACCTAGGCCCCGGGTAGATTTCCACTGAGGCCTGGGAATCTCAGCAAGGATATCACATGATTTTATTCTTAAAGAAATGGCAGCCATAATTGAGAGTCAAAACACACATGGACCTCACATTGTTGACCTCAATGGGCCTGGCCTAATGTGACGTTTTGTCCATTCTTTGGGAAGCCTTGCCTGTGACAGTTCTCCAGATATTTCATTGAAATGAGCTTCCTCACCATTTAATGTTTGCCTAATGAATTGATACCCACAGTGCCTCCAACTTCATGCTTGAAAAATGGCTAGATAAATACCATAAAATTTTTGAAATTCCTATGACCAGGTGGCACTGGAGAAACATTGGATGTCCTGTTGCTGATCATGAGTATACCAGACAGTGCCTTGATTTACTGAGTTTCATGAAAATGGTGTAGAACAGAGATGCCAGTAATTTGGAGCCTGCTGAGTAGTGGGTCTAGAGCAGTGGTGGGGAGGCGTTTGATAAAACATCCGTGGTAGGACCATGTGCATCTACCATTGGATTCCAAATGGCTTGTAACTGACATGGTGCTGCCAGCAGACCCTTATATGTAAAGGCATCTTGTTATATGGAGAGTTTTAAGAGGAAAATTAAGAATCAGGTTGATATGGACAAGGGGGCAATGGGGCAAGCTGTGAGAGATAGAAGCCTAGTTGGTGCATTCTCTTGCAGACCCTGACCCACCACACGTGACAGAACTCCCTCCAGCACTGTGTCCCCGGTTAGCTCCTAGTATTTCGTGAAACAAATACCAAACTCACAGTGCAGCAGCCTAAACACCACAAAAAGTGGAGGAGGACCAAATGGCTTCACAGTCCACATGGGGAGACGGGGAGACACTTCGTCCAAGGTGGCCTCAGTTTACCTATAAAGAGAGGATTCAGCACTGCTTCATCTTGTTCATTGGAAAATAAGAAACCATGTCCTCCAGGTCACATAGATGCAGACCCAGCTTTGATGGTCTCACTACAAAGAAAGCCAAATCTCATGAAAACAACTTATATTTCAAGTGCGGAAGCTCAGAGGCAGTTTCTCAAAAAGTTTTTAGGCCAGCAGAGCTCCATGTTTGTGGAGTGTTTACCATGTCCCTTACTTTTGGAAACTCCTAAACCACCTCCAAGGTTGTGAACTCCTGAGCATTTTCCATTCCAGATATGTATTCACTGATTTTGTAAATCTTCTCCTCTAATTGTGTCTTACTTGGGGTGAAGGTAATGTCAAGGCATTGTTTTGGATGAGAGCGGGAGGATATTTGTCCAGCATACATTTACATACACATTGGATTCATTTTCCAATTTTTCATTCGAAGTACTGAATCCCTGACACTAACCCATACCTAGTAGACTCAGACTATTCATCCTAATATAATGGGGAAAATTAACCAAACACAATAGAAATAAAGCACTTCAGAGGAGACATGCTCTATAGTTGGACTTGACATTTGCATTATATAAGGTAGGAGTTATACATCTAGTCAAATTTTAATTGAAATATTCTCCATGTGTTTTTAAACTTAACAAATATGTGAATACTTGTTTCCAATTTCTGTAGCCTATTCACACATGTATATTTATATGCATATATAGAATCCTACCAGGTATCACACATACATTTTTGTAAGGTGGACGTCTTGGCAGATACAAATTGTGAGAAGTGTTCACTCCTCCTAAATGCTGTTGGACATGAAAATTCAACCAATAAGAGAGCGTCCTAGAAGAACAACATTATACATAAACTCATGTTCAGTAACATAAATATTTTTGCATCTGTGGATGATATATATTTACTGATGAATTTCGATTGGCATTTATATTGGTACTTTTTAATGTCTGTGAGTGTTGTGTGTGTGTGTGTGTGTGTGTATAGATATAGATATAGATATACTCTCCGAAGTTTTCCAAATATGAAATATATGTGTCTAGTACACACTCTATAATTTCATTCATGTTCATGTATGTTGATTTATAATCAACTTTTCACAAGATTATAATCAGAAATATTCATCCACCTGAAATACATATTTGTTTCCTAGTACTGACTACTAACTTCAGTGAAGAGTGCATACAAATCCTAATTATTCTACAGTATCTGACCCAGTCTAACATCAATGCAAGTAGACTCCTATGGGACATGATATGTAATTTGTCATTCATTTGTATTCGACACTGGTACATTATTGTTTCTTCAGTTTTTGCACATCATAGGATATACATTTCATCCACAAGTTCACAAATTAATAGGCATTTGTTTCAACATTAATCACTTCTTGCTTCAGAACACATGTATTGTCAGGGTTTCTTGACTTGTCTTTTCATGAGACTTCTTTCCAAACACATTATTTTGAATTTCCATAATCATTTTGAAGCAAAACTCACACACTCTTCATGATAAACCAAAACACTAATATTTCCATTAGATATATAACTGGTTGGAATGAATGATTGTATATCAATATACAATTTCCTTTTATTTTTCAGATATCAGTTCAATTCATTATTTAAAGTTCAAAAAAGTTATATTATTTATTCACAGTATGGTCTATTTGTGGTTTTTCTCTATGTTCATAGAAACAGGGTACACCTCTTTGCACCCCCGATTCTAATTTTACATCTTCAATATATTGCTCCCAGAAATGGTGAAAGAAATACTCATGTCACCTCATTATCACAGCAATATTCTGGACAAAAAATGGAAAGGTCACACTTATGATTGTACCAAAGCCTAAATGGAAAGTGAACATGGATTTCTAAAAACATCCATGTCCAGGTTGCCTAATGCTGTCAATTGTCACTCCTATTGGTGACTACATATTTGTTTTTTCCTAATTTATATATTGAAACTCAACCCTTTTGAAAATGTCTAATTCTATCCCTCACTTTATACTTTGCCTGATTTCATAATGTTTCCATTGATATCTGCTTTTCTACATATTTTCCCCAGTTCAACATAGTGTCTGACTCTTCATATGTGCTGACATTTACATTCACTCTATAACCAAAAGTCTATTGCTAAAGAACTTTTGGTCCAAATCCTATACTCACTCGTCTTCCTAAACCTACCGACTATCTTCCTAACCCTACTGAATATCCCTTTTTGACTGGATGTTCTCTTCTAAATTCAATCATCCAATGTACAAGGTCCTATGCCATTGTATATCAAATTATCTGAGACATCTTTGCAGAACATAATTCAAAGCTAAGTATCCCAATCAAGGGCAAAACCCTCTGGGCTTCAAAGCATACCTAGATTTCTTTTTTCAAACTTATATTTCACCTCTATATTCTTGTAAATGTTGTAGGTTCCCAATCCCATTATTCATCGCACAGAATCATTCATCACCAAATCAAACCTGTTTTTAACCCCAATATACACTGTTCCCTCAAACATTTTACAGAAGAGCAGGGACAGAGGGGTTCTTACAATACAGGAAAGTTGGGGATCTTCCACCAGATGAGAACCTCAAATGTCCATGCACAAATGATACATGGAGAAGTTGTAGGCAGGTATGAAGCTCCTGAGAGAGCAAAAGCCATCTTCCATGGCAAACAACCTGGTCAGGATGAAGGGATGTGTCTGAATCTGCCTCTCTCTTCTTATTGTAGACAAGGTGGAACAATCCAGGCCTGAGTGGAGAGCTGTTCCCGGGTGCCAATGGTTGATATACATTCTACCTTATGAAAGTGTCACAGGAAGTAGGGGAAACCTCCATCTTATGTAACCCTTGGAAGCAACTGTTAGGACAAAGTGGTTGCCAAGGCAGTGACCTCATTCAGTTCCAAAGAATGTGACATACCTCATTTCCTTGGTGATGGAACTCTCTGAACTTGGTATCCAAGAAGCCAGGCACCCAGAGGCAGTCCCAGTCCCAGTCCCAGTGGGCTCACTTGTTTGGATTTACCAAGGACAGAGTCAGTTTTCTTGGTACCTAATGATGTGAGGAGGGCCAAATGCCAGGAGAGCTCTGAAGATGGACCTTTCCTGAGAAAACAGGTAGTGGCTAACCACTTTTTCCTGACATCTTCACAGAGTTGGTCAAGGAAACAAGATCTGAGAGAAGACAGGCCATTTCGGGGGAACATAGTATGGCCCACCAGTCAGAAGACACTCCGGATAGTCACAGACCTACTTGGGGGAAGGAGGTGCCTTTGTGGGAGTGGGTGTGTGTTTGTTGTTTTGTCTCATGTTCTGAGAATAGATCAAAAAGGCGGTTTGTTTGGTTTGGAGCAGACAGTTTCTAGTAAGTCATTTGACAAGGCGAGTGTTTCTGTTTATGTGTATCCCACTGTGTCCGTTGTTGTAGACATTAGAAAAGAGAATGCATTAATGGATGTGTCCTGTCTAGTATAAATCTTCCCATAATTTATCCTGCCCAACATATGAATGGACTGCACCGTGTCTTATCGATGTGCAACACCTGCTATCTTTCTAAGTTGTTGTTTTCTTCCTGAATTCTGGCCACTCTCCAGAATAGGCTCAGGGATTTGTGTCCAAAATATGTACCACCTCCAAGCTCTGTGACATGGCCATGTACTGGATAGCTGAAGAGAATGGCGAGCATCTCAGAAAACTCAGATATCAGTGTGACAAGGAAAGTCTCAGTGCAGAAACCCTGCTTTGGGCCTTTTGCTTACTTATTGTTGTGTTGCACTGAATGTCAGGAAAGTCTTTGACTCAGGCCACCCCTTTGTGAAGCTTGAAGAAAACAGTTTTCAAATGGAAATGAATGGGCCTCACCTGTGGCTCTTTGTTTAATTGCTTTGGAAAGGGATGTGTCTTTATCAGCCTCTTGGACCTGTGTGTGGCTGTGACTTAGATTCTCAGCACCTGATGGATCTTATGAATGATCCCATGTTAGCTTTCAAAACCAAAATGGCAAAAAAATATCATTCATTGTGGATGAAGTCTCTTGCCTTCCTCTGTTAGGTTCCTGCACTCCAACAAATGAGAATAGGGATTCTTTGGATCAAATGAGTTCTTAAAGCCCTGCAGAGGTGCTTGTGTTTTCGCATGACTCTAAATCACCTAAAGAATCCATACCTACAATCAGTAGGCCTCAAATTGGAGAAACACAGAAGTATTAACGGCAGGCTTATTTGTTCACTCCTGGTTCACAGCAACGGTGTCCAGGCTACCCTGACTTTAGGCAAATGAGGGGCAAACGAGCTGATTTTGGACACTGTCTTGGGCTGCACCCCTCTTGGAAACCTCCAGCCAGAGTTTAAGATGATTGACTATATGGAATAAGGTGAGGGCCATGTGGGAGTGTTTTGGTTTTAATGTTGGTCATTTGTGTGGCATTGGAAAAAATGACTGGTTCCACGTGGGCTTGAACTCTGGTGTGATTCCCCTTAAACACTGGGTTTTGGAACTGAAAGTCAAGGAAGCATTGCTATGAATTTTGTTGGGATTTTAAGAGGTCACGCATGAAAGTCGCTCTTGGAAACTGAGACCTAGGCCCCGGGTAGATTTCCACAGAGGCCTGGGAATCTCAGCAAGGATATCACATGATTTTATTCTTAAAGAAATGGCAGCCATAGTTGAGAGTCAAAACACACATGCTCCTCAAATTGTAGACCTCAATGGGCCTGGCCTAATATGACCTTTTGTCCATTCTTTGGGAAGCCTTGCCTGTGAGATTTCTCCAGAGATTTCATTGAAATGAGCCTCCTCACCATTTAATGTTTGCTGAATGAATTGAAACCCACAGTGCCTCCAACTTCAATCTTGAAAAATGGCTAGATAAATACCATGAAATTTTTGAAATTCCTATGACCAGGTGGCACTGGGGAAATATTGGATGTCCTATTGCTGATCATGAGTATACCAGACAGTGCCTTGATTTACTGAGTTTCATGAAAATGGTGTAGAACAGAGATGCCAGTAAGTTGGAGCCTGCTGAGTAGTGGGTCTAGAGCAGTGCTGGGGAGGTGTTTGATAAAACATCCGTGGTAGGGCCATGTGGATCTACCATTGGATTCCAAATGGCTTGTAACTGACATGGTGCTGCCAGCAGACCCTTATATGTAAAGGCATTTTGTTAGATGGAGAGTTTTAAGAGGAAAATTAAGAATCAGTTTGATATGGACAAGGGGGCAATGGGGCAAGCTGTGAGAGATAGAAGCCTAGTTGGTGCATTCTCTTGCAGACCCTGACCCACCACACGTGACAGAACTCCCTCCAACACTGTGTCCCAGTTTAGCTGCTAGTATTTCGTGAAACAAATACCAAACTCACAGTGCAGCAGCCTAAACACCACAAAAAGTGGAGGAGGACCAAATGGCTTCACAGTCCACGCGGGGAGACGGGGAGACACTTAGTCCCCAGTGGCCTCAGTTTACCTATAAAGAGAGGATTCAGCACTGCTTCATCTTGTTCATTGGAAAATAAGAAACCATGTCCTCCAGGTCACATAGATGCAGACCCAGCTTTGATGGTCTCACTGCAAAGGAAGCCAAATCTCATGAAAACAACATATATTTAAAGTGCGGAAGCTCAGAGGCAGTTTCTCAAACAGTTTTTAGGCCAGCAGAGTTACATGTTTGTGGAGTGTTTACCATGTCCCTTACTTTAGGAAACTCCTAAACCACCTCCAAGGTTGTGAACTCCTGAGCATTTTCCATTCCAGATGTGTATTCACTGATTGTGTAACTCTTCTCCTCTAATTGTGTCGTACTTGGGGTGAAGGTAATGTCAAGGCATTGTTTTGGATGAGAGCGGGAGGATATGTGTGCAGCATATATTTACATACACATTGGATTCATTTTCCAATTTTTCATTCGAAGTACTGAATCCCTGACACTAACCCATACCTAGTAGACTCAGACTATTCATCCTAATATAATGGGGAAAATTAACCCAACACAATAGAAATACAAGCACTTCAGAGGAGACATGTTCTATAGTTGGACTTGACATTTGCATTATATAAGGTAGGAGTTATACATCTAGTCAAATTTTAATTGAAATATTCTCCATGTGTTTTTAAACTTAACAAATATGTGAATACTTGTTTCCAATTTCTGTAGCCTATTCACACATGTATATTTATATGCATATATAGAATCCTACCAGGTATCACACGTACATTTTTGTAAGGTGGATGTCTTGGCAGATACAAATTGTGAGAAGTGTTCACTCCTCCTAAATGCTGTTGGAAATGAAAATTCAACCTATAAGAGAGCGTCCTAGAAGAACAACATTATACATAAACTCATGTTCAGTAACATAAATATTTTTGCATCTGTGGATGATATATATTTACTGATGAATTTCGATTGGCATTTATATTGGTACTTTTTAATGTCTGTGAGTGTTGTGTGTGTGTGTGTGTGTGTGTGTGTGTGTGTGTATAGATATAGATATAGATATACTCTCCAAAGTTTTCCAAATATGAAATATATGTGTCTAGTATACACTCTCTAAATTCATTCATGTTCATTTATGTTGATTTATAATCCACTTTTCAGAAGATTATAATCAGAAATATTCATCCACCTGAAATACATATTTGTTTCCTAGTACTGACTACTATCTTCAGTGAAGGGTGCATACAAATCCTAATTATTCCACAGTATCTGACCCAGTCTAACATCAATGCAAGTAGACTCCTATGGGACATGATATGTAATTTGTCATTCATTTGTATTCGACACTGGTGCATTATGGTTTCTTCAGTTTTTGCACATCATAGGATATACATTTCATCCACAAGTTCACAAATTAATAGGCATTTGTTTCAACATTAATCACTTCTTGCTTCAGAACACATGTATTGTCAGGGTTTCTTGACTGGTCTTTTCATGAGACTTCTTTCCAAACACATTATTTTGAATTTCCATAATCATTTTGAAGCAAAACTCACACACTCTTCATGATAAACCAAAACACTAATATTTCCATTAGATATATAACTGGTTGGAATGAATTATTATATATCAATAAACAATTTCCTTTTATTTTTCAGATATCAGTTCAATTCATTATTTAAAGTTCAAAAAATTTATATTATTTATTCAAGTATGGTCTATTCGTGGTTTTTCTCTATGTTCATAGAAACAGGGTACACCTATTTGTACCCCCGATTCTCATTTGACATCTTCAATATATTGCTCCCAGAAATGGTGAAAGAAATACTCATGTCACCTCATTATCACAGTAATATTCTGGACGAAAAATGGAAAGGTCACACTTATGATTGTACCAAAGCCTAAATGGAAAGTGAACATGGATTTCTAAAAACATCCATGTACAGGTTGCCTAATGCTGTCAATTGTCACTCCTATTGGTGACTACATATTTGTTTTTTCCTAATTTATATATTGAAACTCAACCCTGTTGAAAATGTCTAATTCTATCCCTCACTTTATACTTTGCCTGATTTCGTAATGTTTCCATTGATATCTGCTTTTCTACATATTTTCCCCAGTTCAACAAAGTGTCTGACTCTTCATATGTGCTAACATTTACATTCACTCTATAACCAAAAGTCTATTGCTAAAGTACTTTTGGTCCAAATCCTATACTCACTCGTCTTCCTAAACCTACCGACTATCTTCCTAATCCTACTGAATATCCCTTTTTGACTGGATGTTCTCTTCTAAATTCAATCATCCAATGTACAAGGTCCTATGCCATTGTATATCAAATTATCTGAGACATCTTTGCAGAACATAATTCAAAGCTAAGTATCCCAATCAAGGGCAAAACCCTTCTGGGCTTCAAAGCATACCTAGATTTCTTTTTTCATACTTATATTTCACCTCTATATTCTTGTAAATATTGCAGGTTCCCAATCCCATTATTCATCGCACAGAATCTTTCGTCACCAAATCAAACCTGTTTTTAACCCCAAGTATACACTGTTCCCTCAATCATTTTACAGAAGAGCAGGGACAGAGGGGTTCTTACAATACAGGAAAGTTGGGGATCTTCCACCAGATGAGAACCTCAAATGTCCATGCACAAATGATACCTGGAGAAGTTGTAGGCAGGTATGAAGCTCCTGAGAGAGCAAAAGCCATCTTCCATGGCAAACAACCTGGTCAGGATGAAGGGATGTGTCTGAATCTGCCTCTCTCTTCTTATTGTAGACAAGGTGGAACAATCCAGGCCTGAGTGGAGAGCTGTTCCCGGGTGCCAATGGTTGATATACATTCTACCTTATGAAAGTGTCACAGGAAGTAGGGGAAACCTCCATCTTATGTAACCCTTGGAAGCAACTGTTAGGACAAAGTGGTTGCCAAGGCAGTGACCTCATTCAGTTCCAAAGAATGTGACATACCTCATTTCCTTGGTGATGGAACTCTCTGAACTTGGTATCCAAGAAGC
Source organism: Callospermophilus lateralis (assembly GCF_048772815.1). Lineage (NCBI taxonomy): Eukaryota > Metazoa > Chordata > Mammalia > Rodentia > Sciuridae > Callospermophilus > Callospermophilus lateralis. The sequence goes on from NW_027512743.1 coordinate 29,810, forward strand.
CAGGCACCCAGAGGCAGTCCCAGTCCCAGGCCCAGTGGGCTCACTTGTTTGGATTTACCAAGGACAGAGTCAGTTTTCTTGGTACCTAATGATGTGAGGAGGGCCAAATGCCAGGAGAGCTCTGAAGATGGACCTTTCCTGAGAAAACAGGTAGTGGCTAAGCACTTTTTCCTCACATCTTCACAGAGTTGGTCAAGGAAACAAGATCTGAGAGAAGACAGGCCATTTCGGGGGAACATAGTATGGCCCACCAGTAAGAGGACACTCCGGATTGTCACAGACCTACTTGGGGGAAGGAGGTGCCTTTGTGGGAGTGGGTGTGGGTTTGTTGTTTTGTCTCATGTTCTGAGAATAGATCGAAAAGGCGGTTTGTTTGGTTTGGAGCAGACAGTTTCTAGTAAGTCATTTGACAAGGCGAGTGTTTCTGTTTATGTGTATCCCACTGTGTCCGTTGTTGTAGACATTAGAAAAGAGAATGCATTAATGGATGTGTCCTGTCTAGTATAAATCTTCCCTATAATTCATCCTGCCCAATATATGAATGGACTGCAGCTTGTCTTATCGATGTGCAACACCTGCTATCTTTCTAAGTTGTTGTTTTCTTCCTGAATTCTGGCCACTCTCCAGAATGGGCTCAGGGATTTGTGTCCAAAATATGTACCACCTCCAAGCTCTGTGACATGGCCATGTAAAGGATAGTTGAAGAGAATGGCGAGCATCTCAGAAAACTCAGATATCAGTGTGACCAGGAAAGTCTTAGTGCAGAAACACTGCTTTGGGCTATTTGCTTACTTATTGTTGTGTTGCACTGAATGTCAGGAAGGTCTTTGCCTCAGGCAACCCCTTTGTGAAGCCTGAAGAAAACAGTTTTCAAATGGAAATTAATGGGCCTCACCTGTGGTTCTTTGCTTAATTGCTTTGGAAAGGGATGTGTCTTTATCAGCCTCTTGGTCTGTGTGTGGCTGTGACTTAGATTCTCAGCACCTGATGGATCTTAAGAATGATCCCATGTGAGCTTCCAAAACCAAAATGGCAAAAAATATCATTCATTGTGGATGAAGACTCTTGCCTTCCTCTGTTAGGTTCCTGCACTCCAACAAATGAGAATAGGGATTCTGTGAGTCAAATGAGTTCTTCAAAGCCCTGCAGAGGTGCTTGTGTTTTCGCATGACTCTAAATCACCTAAAGAATCCATACCTAAAATCAGTAGCCCTCAAATTGGAGAAACATAGAAGTATTAACGGCAGGCTTATTTGTTCACTCCTGGTTCACAGCAACGGTGTCCAGGCTACCCTGACTTTAGGCAAATGAGGGGCAAACGAGCTGATTTTGGACACTGTCTTGGGCTGCACCCCTCATGGAAACCTCCAGCCAGATGTTAAGATGATTGACTATATGGAATAAGGTGAGGGCCATGTGGGAGTGTTTTGGTTTTAATGTTGGTCATTTGTGTGGCATGGAAAAAATGACTGGTTCCACGTGGGCTTGAACTCTGGTGTGATTCCCCTTAAACACTGGGTTTTGGAACTGAAAGTCAAGGAAGCATTGCTATGAATTTTGTTGGGATTTTAAGAGGTCACGCATGAAAGTCGCTCTTGGAAACTGAGACCTAGGCCCCGGGTAGATTTCCACAGAGGCCTGGGAATCTCAGCAAGGACATCACATGATTTTTTCTTAAAGAAATGGCATCCATAGTTGAGAGTCAAAACACACATGCACCTCACATTGTAGACCTCAATGGGCCTGGCCTAATGTGACCTTTTGTCCATTCTTTGGGAAGCCTTGCCTGTGAGATTTTTCCAGAGATTTCATTGAAATGAGCTTCCTCACCATTTAATGTTTGCTGAATGAATTGAAACCCACAGTGCCTCCAACTTCAAGCTTGAAAAATGGCTAGATAAATACCATGAAATTTTTGAAATTCCTATGACCAGGTGGCACTGGAGAAACATTGGATGTCCTATTGCTGATCATGAGTATTCCAGACAGTGCCTTGATTTACTGAGTTTCATGAAAATGGTGTAGAACAGAGATGCCAGTAAGTTGGAGCCTGCTGAGTAGTGGGTCTAGAGCAGTGGTGGGGAGGTGTTTGATAAAACATCCGTGGTAGGGCCATGTGGATCTACCATTGGATTCCAAATGGCTTGTAACTGACATGGTGCTGCCAGCAGACACTTATATGTAAAGGCATCTTGTTATATGGAGAGTTTTAAGAGGAAAATGAAGAATCAGGTTGATATGGACAAGGGGGCAATGGGGCAAGCTGTGAGAGATAGAAGCCTAGTTGGTGCATTCTCTTGCAGACCCTGACCCACCACAAGTGACAGAACTCCCTCCAGCACTGTGTCCCAGTTTAGCAGCTAGTATTTCGTGAAACAAATACCAAACTCACAGTGCAGCAGCCTAAACACCACAAAAAGTGGAGGAGAACCAAATGGCTTCACAGTCCACACGGGGAGACGGGGAGACACTTAGTCTCTAGTGACCTTAATTTACCTAAAAATAGAGGATTCAGCACTGCTTCATCTTGTTCATTGGAAAATAAGAAACCATGTCCTCCAGGTCACATAGATGCAGACCCAGCTTTGATGGTCTCACTACAAAGGAAGCCAAATCTCATGAAAACAACATATATTTCAAGTGCGGAAGCTCAGAAGCAGTTTCTCAAAAAGTTTTTAGGGCAGCAGAGCTTCATGTTTGTGGAGTGTTTACCCTGTCCCTTACTTTTGGAAACACCTCTACCACCTCCAAGGTTGTGAACTCCTGAGCATTTTCCATTCCAGATATGTATTCACTGATTTTGTAACTCTTCTCCTCTAATTGTGTCTTACTTGGGGTGAAGGTAATGTCAAGGCATTGTTCTGGATGAGAGCGTGAGGATATTTGTGCAGCATATATTTACATACACATTGGATTCATTTTCCAATTTTCCATTAGAAGTACTGAATCCCGGACACTAAAACTTACCTAGTAGACTCAGAATATTCATCCTAATATAATGGGGAAATTTAACCCAACACAATAGAAATACAAGCACTTCAGAGGAGACATGTTGTATAGTTGGACTTGACATTTGCATTATATAAGGTAGGAGTTATAAATCTCGTCAAATTTTAATTGAAATATTCTCCATGTGTTTTTAAGCTTAACAAATATATGAATTCTTATTTCCCTTTTCTGTAGCCTATTCACACATGTATATTTATATGCATATATAGAATCCTACCAGGTATCACACATACATTTTTGTGAGGTGGCTGTCTTGGCAGATACAAATTGTGAGAAGTCTTCACTCCTCCTAAATGCTGTTGGAAATGAAAATTCAACCTATAGGAGAACGTCCTAGTAGAACAAAATTATGCATAAACTCATGTTCAGTAAAATAAATATTTTTGCATCTGTGGATGATATATATTTACTGATGAATTTCGATTGGCATTTATATTGGTACTTTTTAATGTCTGTGAATGTTGTGTGTGTGTGTGTGTCTCTGTGTGTGAGTGTGTCTCTGTGTGTGTATGTCTGTGTGTGTGTATAGACATAGATATATATATACTCTCCAAATTTTTCAAAATATGAAAAAATGTGTCTATTATATACTCTCTAAATTCATTCATGTACATGTATGTGGATTTATAATCAACTTTTCACAAGATTATAATCAGAAATATTCATCCACCTGAAATACATATTTGTTTCATAGTACTGAAACCTAACTTCAGCGAATGGTGCATACAAATCCTAATTACTCTACAGTAACTGACCCAGTCTAACATCAATGCAAGAAGACTCCTATGGGACATGATATGTAATTTGTCATTCATTTGTATTCGACACTGGTACATTATAGTTTCTTCAGTTTTTGCACATCACAGGATATACATTGCATCCACAAGTTCACAAATTAATAGGCATTTGTTTCAACTTTAATGACTTCTTGCTTCAGAACACATGTATTGTCAGGGTTTCTTGACTGGTCCTTTCATCAGACTTCTTTCCAAACACATAATTTTGAATTTCCATAATCATTTTGAAGCAAAACTCACACACTCTTCATGATAAACCAAAACACTAATATTTCCAATAGATATATAACTGGTTGGAATGAATGATTGTATATCAATATACGATTTCCTTTAATTTTTCAGATCAGTTCAATTCATTATTTAAAGTTGAAAAAATTATATTATTTATTCACAGTATGGTCTATTCATGCTTTTTTCTATGTTCATAGAAACAGGGTACACCTCTTTGTACCCCGATTCTAATATTACATCTTCAATATATTGCTCCCAGAAATGGTGAAAGAAATACTCATGTCACCTCATTATCACAGTAATATTCTGGACAAAAAATGGAAAGGTCACACTTATGATTGTACCAAAGCCTAAATGGAAAGTGAACATGGATTTCTAAAAACATCCATATCCAGGTTGCCTAATGCTGTCAATTGTCAATCCTATTGGTGACTACATATTTGTTTTTTCCTATTTATATATTCAAACTCAACACTGTTGAAAATGTCTAATTCTATCCCTCACTTTATACTTTGCCTGATTTCGTAATGTTTTTATTGATATCTGCTTTTCTACATATTTTCCCCAGTTCAACAAAGTGACTGACTCTTCATATGTGCTGACATTTACATTCACTCTATAACCAAAAGTCTATTGCTAAAGAACTTTTGGTCCAAATCCTGTACTCACTCTTCTTCCTAAACCTACCGACTATCTTCCTAATCCTACTGAATATCCCTTTTTGACCTGATGTTCTCTTCTAAATTCTATCATCCAATGTACAAAGTCCTATGCCATTGTAATTCGAATTATCTGAGACATCTTTGCAGAACATAATTCAAAGCTAAGTATCCCAATCAAGGGCAAAACCCTTCTGGGCTTCAAAGCATATCTAGATTTCTGTTTTCATACTTATATTTCACCTCTATATTCTTGTAAATATTGCAGGTTCCCAATGCCATTATTCATCGCACAGAATCATTCGTCACCAAATCAAACCTGTTTTTAACCCCAAGTATACACTGTTCCCTCAATCATTTTACAGAAGAGCAGGGACAGAGGGGTTCTTACAATACAGGAAAGTTGGGGATCTTCCACCAGATGAGAACCTCAAATGTCCATGCACAAATGATACCTGGAGAAGTTGTAGGCAGGTATGAAGCACTTGAGAGAGCAAAAGTCATCTTCCATGGCAAACAACCTGGTCAGGATGAAGGGATGTGTCTGAATCTGCCTCTCTCTTCTTACTGTAGACAAGGTGGAACAATCCAGGCCTGAGTGGAGAGCTGTTCCAGGGTGCCAATGGTTGATATACATTCTAACTTATGAAAGTGCCACAGGAAGTAGGGGAAACCTCCATCTTATGTAACCCTTGGAAGCAACTGTTAGGACAAAGTGGTTGCCAAGGCAGTGACCTCATTCAGTTCCAAAGAATGTGACATACCTCATTTCCTTGGTGATGGAACTCTCTGAACTTGGTATCCAAGAAGCCAGGCACGCAGAGGCAGTCCCAGTCCCAGGCCCAGTGGGCTCACTTGTTTGGATTTACCAAGGACAGAGTCAGTTTTCTTGGTACCTAATGATGTGAGGATGGCCAAATGCCAGGAGAGCTCTGAAGATGGACCTTTCCTAGGAAACAGGTAGTGGCTAACCACTTTTTCCTGACTTCTTCACAGAGTTGGTCAAGGAAACAAGATCTGAGAGAAGACAGGCCATTTTGGGGGAACATAGTATGGCCCACCAGTCAGAGGACACTCCGGATAGTCACAGACCTACTTGGGGGAAGGAGGTGCCTTTGTGGGAGTGGGTGTGGGTTTGTTGTTTTGTCTCATGTTCTGAGAATAGACCGAAAAGGCGGTTTGTTTGGTTTGGAGCAGACAGTTTCTAGTAAGTCATTTGACAAGGCGAGTGTTTCTGTTTATGTGTATCCCACTGTGTCCGTTGTTGTAGACATTAGAAAAGAGAATGCATTAATGGATGTGTCCTGTCTAGTATAAATCTTCCCTATAATTCATCCTGCCCAATATATGAATGGACTGCAGCTTGTCTTATCGATGTGCAACAACTGCTATCTTTCTAAGTTGTTGTTTTCTTCCTGAATTCTGGCCACTCTCCAGATTGGGCTCAGGGATTTGTGTCCAAAATATGTACCACCTCCAAGCTCTGTGACATGGCCATGTAAAGGATAGTTGAAGAGAATGGCGAGCATCTCAGAAAACTCAGATATCAGTGTGACCAGTAAAGTCTCAGTGCAGATACACTGCCTTGGGCTTTTTGCTTACTTATTGTTGTGTTGCACTGAATGTCAGGAAGGTCTTTGCATCAGGCCACCCCTTTGTGAAGCCTGAAGAAAACAGTTTTCAAATGGAAATGAATGGGCCTCACCTGTGGCTCTTTGCTTAATTGCTTTGGAAAGGGATGTGTCTTTATCAGCCTCTTGGACCTGTGTGTGGCTGTGACTTAGATTCTCAGCACCTGATGGATCTTAAGAATGATCCCATGTGAGCTTCCAAAACTAAATGGCAAAAAATATCATTCATTGTGGATGAAGACTCTTGCCTTCCTCTGTTAGGTTCCTGCACTCCAACAAATATGAATAGGGATTCTGTGAGTCAAATGAGTTCTTCAAAGCCCTGCAGAGGTGCTTGTGTTTTCGCATGACTCTAAATCACCTAAAGAATCGATACCTAAAATCAGTAGCGATCAAATTGGAGAAACATAGAAGTATTAATGGCAGGCTTATTTGTTCACTCCTGGTTCACAGCAACGGTGCCAGGCTACCCTGACTTTAGGCAAATGAGGGGCAAACGAGCTGATTTTGGACACTGTCTTGGGCTGCACCCCTCATGGAAACCTCCAGCCAGAGGTTAAGATGATTGACTATATGGAAAAATGTGAGGGCCATGTGGGAGTGTTTTGGTTTTAATGTTGGTCATTTGTGTGGCATTGGAAAAAATGACTGGGTCCACGTGGGCTTGAACTCTGGTGTGATTCCCCTTAGACACTGGGTTTTGGAACTGAACTCAGAGAAGCATTGCCATGAATTTTGTTGGGATTTTAAGAGGCCACGCATGAAAGTCGCTCTTGAAAACTGAGACCTAGGCCCCGGGTAGATTTCCACTGAGGCCTGGGAATCTCAGCAAGGATATCACATGATTTTATTCTTAAAGAAATGGCAGCCATAATTGAGAGTCAAAACACACATGGACCTCACATTGTTAACCTCAATGGGCCTGGCCTAATGTGACGTTTTGTCCATTCTTTGGGAAGCCTTGCCTGTGACAGTTCTACAGATATTTCATTGAAATGAGCGTCCTCACCATTTAATGTTTGCCTAATGAATTGATACCCACAGTGCCTCCAACTTCATGCTTGAAAAATGGCTAGATAAATACCATAAAATTTTTGAAATTCCTATGACCAGGTGGCACTGGAGAAACATTGGATGTCCTGTTGCTGATCATGAGTATACCAGACAGTGCCTTGATTTACTGAGTTTCATGAAAATGGTGTAGAACAGAGATGCCAGTAATTTGGAGCCTGCTGAGTAGTGGGACTAGAGCAGTGGTGGGGAGGCGTTTGATAAAACATCCGTGGTAGGACCATGTGCATCTACCATTGGATTCCAAATGGCTTGTAACTGACATGGTGCTGCCAGCAGACCCTTATATGTAAAGGCATCTTGTTATATGGAGAGTTTAAGAGGAAAATGAAGAATCAGGTTGATATGGACAAGGGGGCAATGGGGCAAGCTGTGAGAGATAGAAGCCTAGTTGGTGCATTCTCTTGCAGACCCTGACCCACCACACGTGACAGAACTCCCTCCAGCACTGTGTCCCAGTTTAGCTGCTAGTATTTCGTGAAACAAATACCAAACTCACAGTGCAGCAGCCTAAAAACCACAAAAAGTGGAGGAGGACCAAATGGCTTCACAGTCCACTTGGGGAGACGGGGAGACACTTCGTCCCCAGTGGCCTCAGTTTACCTATAAAGAGAGGATTCAGCACTGCTTCATCTTGTTCATTGGAAAATAAGAAACCATGTCCTCCAGGTCACATAGATGCAGACCCAGCTTTGATGGTCTCACTACAAAAGAAGCCAAATCTCATGAAAACAGCATATATTTCAATTGTGGAAGCTCAGAGGCAGTTTCTCAAAAAGTTTTTAGGCCAGCAGAGTTACATGTTTGTGGAGTGTTTACCATGTCCCTTACTTTTGGAAACTCCCAAACCACCTCCAAGGTTGTGAACTCCTGAGCATTTTCCATTCCAGATATGTATTCACTGATTGTGTAACTCTTCTCCTCTAATTGTGTCTTACTTGGGGTGAAGGTAATGTCAAGGCATTGTTTTGGATGAGAGCGGGAGGATATTTGTGCAGCATATATTTACATACACATTGGATTCATTTTCCAATTTTTCATTCGAAGTACTGAATCCCTGACACTAACCCATACCTAGTAGACTCAGACTATTCATCCTAATATAATGGGGAAAATTAACCCAACACAATAGAAATACAAGCACTTCAGAGGAGACATGTTCTATAGTTTGGATTGACATTTGCATTATATAAGGTAGGAGTTATACATCTAGTCAAATTTTAATTGAAATATTCTCCATGTGTTTTTAAACTTAACAAATATGTGAATACTTGTTTCCAATTTCTGTAGCTTATTCACACATGTATATTTATATGCATATATAGAATCCTACCAGGTATCACACGTACATTTTTGTAAGGTGGATGTCTTGGCAGATACAAATTGTGAGAAGTGTTCACTCCTCCTAAATGCTGTTGGAAATGAAAATTCAACCTATAAGAGAGCGTCCTAGAAGAACAACATTATACATAAACTCATGTTCAGTAACATAAATATTTTTGCATCTGTGGATGATATATATTTACTGATGAATTTCGATTGGCATTTATATTGGTACTTTTTAATGTCTGTGAGTGTTGTGTGTGTGTGTGTGTGTGTGTGTGTGTGTATAGATATAGATATAGATATACTCTCCAAAGTTTTCCAAATATGAAATATATGTGTCTAGTATACACTCTCTAAATTCATTCATGTTCATGTATGTTGATTTATAATCAACTTTTCACAAGATTATAATCAGAAATATTCATCCACCTGAAATACATATTTGTTTCCTAGTACTAACTACTAACTTCAGTGAAGGGTGCATACAAATCCTAATTATTCTACAGTATCTGACCCAGTCTAACATCAATGCAAGTAGACTCCTTTGGGACATGATATGTAATTTGTCATTCATTTGTATTCGACACTGGTACATTATTGTTTCTTCAGTTTTTGCACATCATAGGATATACATTTCATCCCCAAGTTCACAAATTAATAGGCATTTATTTCAACATTAATCACTTCTTGCTTCAGAACACATGTATTGTCAGGGTTTCTTGACTGGTCTTTTCATGAGACTTCTTTCCAAACACATTATTTTGAATTTCCATAATCATTTTGAAGCAAAACTCACACACTCTTCATGATAAACCAAAACACTAATATTTCCATTAGATATATAACTGGTTGGAATGAATGATTGTATATCAATATACAATTTCCTTTAATTTTTCAGATATCAGTTCAATTCATTATTCAAAGATCAAAAAAGTTATATTATTTATTCACAGTATGGTCTATTCGTGGTTTTTCTCTATGTTCATAGAAACAGGGTACACCTATTTGTACCCCCGATTCTAATTTTACATCTTCAATATATTGCTCCCAGAAATGGTGAAAGAAATACTCATGTCACCTCATTATCACAGTAATATTCTGGACAAAAAATGGAAAGGTCACACTTATGATTGTACCAAAGCCTAAATGGAAAGTGAACATGGATTTCTAAAAACATCCATGTCCAGGTTTCCTAATGCTGTCAATTGTCTCTCCTATTGGTGACTACATATTTGTTTTTTCCTAATTTATATATTGAAACTCAACCCTGTTGAAAATGTCTAATTCTATCCCTCACTTTATACTTTGCCTGATTTCGTAATGTTTCCATTGATATCTGCTTTTCTACATATTTTCCCCAGTTCAACATAGTGTCTGACTCTTCATATGTGCTGACATTTACATTCACTCTATAACCAAAAGTCTATTGCTAAAGAACTTTTGGTCCAAATCCTATACTCACTCGTCTTCCTAAACCTACCGACTATCTTCCTAATCCTACTGAATATCCCTTTTTGACTGGATGTTCTCTTCTAAATTCAATCATCCAATGTACAAGGTCCTATGCCATTGTATATCAAATTATCTGAGACATCTTTGCAGAACATAATTCAAAGCTAAGTATCCCAATCAAGGGCAAAACCCTTCTGGGCTTCAAAGCATACCTAGATTTCTTTTTTCATACTTATATTTCACCTCTATATTCTTGTAAATATTGCAGGTTCCCAATCCCATTATTCATCGCACAGAATCTTTCGTCACCAAATCAAACCTGTTTTTATCCCCAAGTGTACACTGTTCCCTCAATCATTTTACAGAAGAGCAGGGACAGAGGGGTTCTTACAATACAGGAAAGTTGGGGATCTTCCACCAGATGAGAACCTCAAATGTCCATGCACAAATGATACCTGGAGAAGTTGTAGGCAGGTATGAAGCACCTGAGAGAGCAAAAGTCAACTTCCATGGCAAACAACCTGGTCAGGATGAAGGGATGTGTCTGAATCTGCCTCTCTCTTCTTATTGTAGACAAGGTGGAACAATCCAGGCCTGAGTGGAGAGCTGTTCCCGGGTGCCAATGGTTGATATACATTCTACCTTATGAAAGTGTCACAGGAAGTAGGGGAAACCTCCATCTTATGTAACCCTTGGAAGCAACTGTTAGGACAAAGTGGTTGCCAAGGCAGTGACCTCATTCAGTTCCAAAGAATGTGACATACCTCATTTCCTTGGTGATGGAACTCTCTGAACTTGGTATCCAAGAAGCCAGGCACCCAGAGGCAGTCCCAGTCCCAGTCCCAGTGGGCTCACTTGTTTGGATTTACCAAGGACAGAGTGAGTTTTCTTGGTACCTAATGATGTGAGGATGGCCAAATGCCAGGAGAGCTCTGAAGATGGACCTTTCCTGAGAAAACAGGTAGTGGCTAACCACTTTTTCCTGACATCTTCACAGAGTTGGTCAAGGAAACAAGATCTGAGAGAAGACAGGCCATTTCGGGGGAACATAGTATGGCCCACCAGTCAGAGGACACTCCGGATAGTCACAGACCTACTTGGGGGAAGGAGGTGCCTTTGTGGGAGTGGGTGTGGGTTTGTTGTATTGTCTCATGTTCTGAGAATAGACCGAAAAGGCGGTTTGTTTGGTTTGGAGCAGACAGTTTCTAGTAAGTCATTTGACAAGGCGAGTGTTTCTGTTTATGTGTATCCCACTGTGTCCTTTGTTGTAGACATTAGAAAAGAGAATGCATTAATGGATGTGTCCTGTCTAGTATAAATCATCCCTATAATTCATCCTGCCCAATATATGAATGGACTGCAGCTTGTCTTATCGATGTGCAACACCTGCTATCTTTCTAAGTTGTTGTTTTCTTCCTGAATTCTGGCCACTCTCCAGAATGGGCTCAGGGATTTGTGTCCAAAATATGTATCACCTCCAAGCTCTGTGACATGGCCATGTAAAGGATAGTTGAAGAGAATGGCGAGCATCTCAGAAAACTCAGATATCAGTGTGACCCGGAAAGTCTCAGTGCAGAAACACTGCTTTGGGCTTTTTGCTTACTTATTGTTGTGTTGCACTGAATGTCAGGAATGTCTTTGCCTCAGGCCACCCCTTTGTGAAGCCTGAAGAAAACAGTTTTCAAATGGAAATGAATGGGCCTCACCTGTGGTTCTTTGCTTAATTGCTTTGGAAAGGGATGTGTCTTTATCAGCCTCTTGGTCCTGTGTGTGGCTGTGACTTAGATTCTCAGCACCTGATGGATCCTAAGAATGATCCCATGTGAGCTTCCAAAACCAGAATGGCAAAAAATATCATTCATTGTGGATGAAGACTCTTGCCTTCCTCTGTTAGGTTCCTGCGCTCCAACAAATATGAATAGGGTTTCTGTGAGTCAAATGAGTTCTTCAAAGCCCTGCAGAGGTGCTTGAGTTTTCGCATGACTCTAAATCACCTAAAGAATCGATACCTAAAATCAGTAGCCCTCAAATTGGAGAAACATAGAAGTATTAACGGCAGGCTTATTTGTTCACTCCTGGTTCACAGCAACGGTGTCCAGGCTACCCTGACTTTAGGCAAATGAGGGGCAAACGAGCTGATTTTGGACACTGTCTTGGGCTGCACCCCTCATGGAAACCTCCAGCCAGAGTTTAAGATGATTGACTATATGGAATAAGGTGAGGGCCATGTGGGAGTGTTGGGTTTTAATGTTGGTCATTTGTGTGGCATTGGAAAAAATGACTGGTTCCACGTGGGCTTGAACTCTGGTGTGATTCCCCTTAAACACTGGGTTTTGGAACTGAACTCAGAGAAGCATTGCTATGAATTTTTTTGGGATTTTAAGAGGCCACGCATGAAAGTCGCTCTTGGAAACTGAGACCTAGGCCCCGGGTAGATTTCCACAGAGGCCTGGGAATCTCAGCAAGGATATCACATGATTTTATTCTTAAAGAAATGGCAGCCATAGTTGAGAGTCAAAACACACATGCACCTCACATTGTAGACCTCAATGGGCCTGGCCTAATGTGACCTTTTGTCCATTCTTTGGGAAGCCTTGCCTGTGAGATTTCTCCAGAGATTTCATTGAAATGAGCTTCCTCACCATTTAATGTTTGCTGAATGAATTGAAACCCACAGTGCCTCCAACTTCATGCTTGAAAAATGGCTAGATAAATACCATGAAATTTTTGAAATTCCTATGACCAGGTGGCACTGGAGAAACATTGGATGTCATATTGCTGATCATGATTATACCAGACAGTGCCTTGATTTACTGAGTTTCATGAAAATGGTGTAGAACAGAGATGCCAGTAAGTTGGAGCCCGCTGAGTAGTGGGTCTAGAGCAGTGCTGGGGAGGTGTTTGATAAAACATCCGTGGTAGGGCCATGTGGATCTACCATTGGATTCCAAATGGCTTGTAACTGACATGGTGCTGCCAGCAGACCCTTATATGTAAAGGCATCTTGTTATATGGAGAGTTTTAAGAGGAAAATTAAGAATCAGGTTGATATGGACAAGGGGGCAATGGGGCAAGCTGTGAGAGATAGAAGCCTAGTTGGTGCATTCTCTTGCAGACCCTGACCCACCACACGTGACAGAACTCCCTCCAGCACTGTGTCCCAGGTTAGCTCCTAGTATTTCGTGAAACAAATACCAAACTCACAGTGCAGCAGCCTAAACACCACAAAAAGTGGAGGAGAACCAAATGGCTTCACAGTCCACACGGGGAGACGGGGAGACACTTAGTCTCTAGTGACCTTAATTTACCTAAAAATAGAGGATTCAGCACTGCTTCATCTTGTTCATTGGAAAATAAGAAACCATGTCCTCCAGGTCACATAGATGCAGACCCAGCTTTGATGGTCTCACTACAAAGGAAGCCAAATCTCATGAAAACAACATATATTTCAAGTGCGGAAGCTCAGAGGCAGTTTCTCAAAAAGTTTTTAGGCTAGCAGAGCTCCATGTTTGTGGAGTGTTTACCCTGTCCCTTACTTTTGGAAACTCCTCTACCACCTCCAAGGTTGTGAACTCCTGAGCATTTTCCATTCCAGATATGTATTCACTGATTTTGTAACTCTTCTCCTCTAATTGTGTCTTACTTGGGGTGAAGGTAATGTCAAGGCATTGTTCTGGATAAGAGCGCGAGGATATTTGTGCAGCATATATTTACATACACATTGGATTCATTTTCCAATTTTCCATTTGAAGTACTGAATCCCGGACACTAAAACTTACCTAGTAGACTCAGACTATTCATCCTAATATAATGGGGAAATTTAACCCAACACAATAGAAATACAAGCACTTCAGAGGAGACATGTTGTATAGTTGGACTTGACATTTGCATTATATAAGGTAGGAGTTATAAATCTCGTCAAATTTTAATTGAAATATTCTCCATCTCTTTTTAAACTTAACAAATATGTGAATTCTTGTTTCCTTTTTCTGTAGCCTATTCACACATGTATATTTATATGCATATATAGAATCCTACCAGGTATCACACATACATTTTTGTGAGGTGGCTGTCTTGGCAGATACAAATTGTGAGAAGTGTTCACTCCTCCTAAATGCTGTTGGAAATGAAAATTCAACCTATAGGAGAACGTCCTAGTAGAACAAAATTATGCATAAACTCATGTTCAGTAAAATAAATATTTTTGCATCTGTGGATGATATATATTTACTGATGAATTTCGATTGGCATTTATATTGGTACTTTTTATGTCTGTGAATTTTGTGTGTGTGTGTGTGTCTGTGTGTGTGTGTGTTGTGTCTGTGTGTGTGTGTGTCTGTGTGTGTGTATAGACATAGATATATATACTCTCCAAATTTTTCAATATATGAAAAAATGTGTCTAATATATACTCTCTAAATTCATTCATGTACATGTATGTGGATTTATAATCAACTTTTCACAAGATTATAATCAGAAATATTCATCCACCTGAAATACATATTTGTTTCATAGTACTGAAACCTAACTTCAGTGAATGGTGCATACAAATCCTAATTACTCTACAGTAACTGACCCAGTGTAACATCAATGCAAGAAGACTCCTATGGGACATGATATGTAATTTGTCATTCATTTGTATTCGACATTGGTACATTATTGTTTCTTCAGTTTTTGCATATCATAGGATATACATTGCATCCACATGTTCACAAATTAATAGGCATTTGTTTCAACTTTAATCACTTCTTGCTTCAGAACACATGTATTGTCAGGGTTTCTTGACTGGTCTTTTCATCAGACTTCTTTCCAAACACATAATTTTGAATTTCCATAATCATTTTGAAGCAAAACTCACACACTCTTCATGATAAACCAAAACACTAATATTTCCAATAGATATATAACTGGTTGGAATGAATGATTGTATATCAATATACGATTTCCTTTAATTTTTCAGATATCAGTTCAATTCATTATTTAAAGTTGAAAAAAATATATTATTTATTCACAGTATGGTCTATTCATGCTTTTTTTCTATGTTCATAGAAACAGGGTACACCTCTTTGTACCCCGATTCTAATATTACATCTTCAATATATTGCTCCCAGAAATGGTGAAAGAAATATTCATGTCACCTCATTATCACAGTAATATTCTGGACAAAAAATGGAAAGGTCACACTTATGATTGTACCAAAGCCTAAATGGAAAGTGAACATGGATTTCTAAAAACATCCATGTCCAGGTTGCCTAATGCTGTCAATTGTCAATCCTATTGGTGACTAGATATTTGTTTTTTCCTATTTATATATTCAAACTCAACACTGTTGAAAATGTCTAATTCTATCCCTCACTTTATACTTTGCCTGATTTCGTAATGTTTCTATTGATATCTGCTTTTCTACATATTTTCCCCAGTTCAACATAATGACTGACTCTTCATATGTGCTGACATTTACATTCACTCTATAACCAAAAGTCTATTGCTAAAGAACTTTTGGTCCAAATCCTGTACTCACTCTTCTTCCTAAACCTACCGACTATCTTCCTAATCCTACTGAATATCCCTTTTTGACCTGATGTTCTCTTCTAAATTCTATCATCCAAAGTACAACGTCCTATGCCATTGTAATTCGAATTATCTGAGACATCTTTGCAGAACATAATTCAAAGCTAAGTATCTCAATCAAGGGCAAAACCTTTCTGGGCTTCAAATCATACCTAGATTTCTGTTTTCATACTTATATTTCACCTCTATATTCTTGTAACTATTGCAGGTTCCCAATGCCATTATTCATCACACAGAATCATTCGTCACCAAATCAAACCTGTTTTTAACCCCAAGTATACACTGTTCCCTCAATCATTTTACAGAAGAGCAGGGACAGAGGGGTTCTTACAATACAGGAAAGTTGGGGATCTTCCACCAGATGAGAACCTCAAATGTCCATGCACAAATTATACCTGGAGAAGTTTTAGGGAGGTATGAAGCACTTGAGAGAGCAAAAGTCATCTTCCATGGCAAACAACCTGGTCAGGATGAAGGGATGTGTCTAAATCTGCCTCTCTCTTCTACTGTAGACAAGGTGGAACAATCCAGGCCTGAGTGGAGAGCTGTTCCAGGGTGCCAATGGTTGATATACATTCTACCTTATGAAAGTGTCACAGGAAGTAGGGGAAACCTCCATCTTATGTAACCCTTGGAAGCAACTGTTAGGACAAAGTGGTTGCCAAGGCAGTGACCTCATTCAGTTCCAAAGAATGTGACATACCTCATTTCCTTGGTGATGGAACTCTCTGAACTTGGTATCCAAGAAGCCAGGCACGCAGAGGCAGTCCCACTCCCAGGCCCAGTGGGCTCACTTGTTTGGATTTACCAAGGACAGAGTCAGTTTTCTTGGTACCTAATGATGTGAGGATGGCCAAATGCCAGGAGAGCTCTGAAGATGGACCTTTCCTGAGAAAACAGGTAGTGGCTAACCACTTTTTCCTGACATCTTCACAGAGTTGGTCAAAGAAACAAGATCTGAGAGAAGACAGGCCATTTTGGGGGAACATAGTATGGCCCACCAGTCAGAGGACACTCCGGATAGTCACAGACCTACTTGGGGGAAGGAGGTGCCTTTGTGGGAGTGGGTGTGGGTTTGTTGTATTGTCTCATGTTCTGAGAATAGATCGAAAGGCGGTTTGTTTGGTTTGGAGCAGACAGTTTCTAGTAAGTCATTTGACAAGGCGAGTGTTTCTGTTTATGTGTATCCCACTGTGTCCGTTGTTGTAGACATTAGAAAAGAGAATGCATTAATGGATGTGTCCTGTCAAGTATAAATCTTCCCTATAATTCATCATGCCCAATATATGAATGGACTGCAGCTTGTCTTATCGATGAGCAACACCTGCTATATTTCTAAGTTGTTGTTTTCTTCCTGAATTCTGGCCACTCTCCAGAATTTGCTCAGGGATTTGTGTCCACAATATGTATCACCTCCAAGCTGTGTGACATGGCCATGTAAAGGATAGTTGAAGAGAATGGCGAGCATCTCAGAAAACTCAGATATCAGTGTGACCAGGAAAGTCTTAGTGGAAAAACACTGCTTTGGGCTTTTTGCTTACTTATTGTTGTGTTGCACTGAATGTCAGGAATGTCTTTGCCTCAGGCCACCCCTTTGTGAAGCCTGAAGAAAACAGTTTTCAAATGCATATGAATGGGCCTCACCTGTGGTTCTTTGCTTAATTGCTTTGGAAAGGGATGTGTCTTTATCAGCCTCTTGGTACTGTGTGTGGCTGTGACTTAGATTCTCAGCACCTGATGGATCTTAAGAATGATCCCATGTGAGCTTCCAAAACCAGAATGGCAAAAAATATCATTCATTGTGGATGAAGACTCTTGCCTTCCTCTGTTAGGTTCCTGCACTCCAACAAATATGAATAGGGATTCTGTTAGTCAAATGAGTTCTTCAAAGCCCTGCAGAGGTGCTTGTGTTTTCGCATGACTCTAAATCACCTAAAGAATCGATACCTAAAATCAGTAGCCCTCAAATTGGAGAAACATAGAAGTATTAACGGCAGGCTTATTTGTTCACTCCTGGTTCACAGCAACGGTGTCCAGGCTACCCTGACTTTAGGCAAATGAGGGGCAAACGAGCTGATTTTGGACACTCTTGGGCTGCACCCCTCATGGAAACCTCCAGCCAGAGTTTAAAATGATTGACTATATGGAATAAGGTGAGGGCCATGTGGGAGTGTTTTGGTTTTAATGTTGGTCATTTGTGTGGCATTGGAAAAAATGACTGGTTCCACGTGGGCTTGAACTCTGGTGTGATTCCCCTTAAACACTGGGTTTTGGAACTGAACTCAGAGAAGCATTGCTATGAATTTTGTTGGGATTTTAAGAGGCCACGCATGAAAGTCGCTCTTGGAAACTGAGACCTAGGCCCCGGGTAGATTTCCCCAGAGGCCTGGGAATCTCAGCAAGGATATCAAATGATTTTGTTCTTAAAGAAATGGCAGCCATAGTTGAGAGTCAAAACACACATGCACCTCACATTGTAGACCTCAATGGGCCTGGCCTAATGTGACCTTTTGTCCATTCTTTGGGAAGCCTTGCCTGTGAGATTTCTCCAGAGAATTCATTGAAATGAGCTTCCTCACCATTTAATGTTTGCTGAATGAATTGAAACCCACATTGCCTCCAACTTCATGCTTGAAAAATGGCTAGATAAATACCATGAAATTTTTGAAATTCCTATGACCAGGTGGCACTGGAGAAACATTGGATGTCCTATTGCTGATCATGAGTATACCAGACAGTGCCTTGATTTACTGAGTTTCATGAAAATGGTGTAGAACAGAGATGCCAGTAAGTTGGAGCCTGCTGAGTAGTGGGTCTAGAGCAGTGCTGGGGAGGTGTTTGATAAAACATCCGTGGTAGGGCCATGTGGATTTACCATTGGATTCCAAATGGCTTGTAACTGACATGGTGCTGCCAGCAGACCCTTATATGTAAAGGCATCTTGTTATATGGAGAGTTTTAAGAGGAAAATTAAGAATCAGGTTGATATGGACAAGGGGGCAATGGGGCAAGCTGTGAGAGATAGAAGCCTAGTTGGTGCATTCTCTTGCAGACCCTGACCCACCACACGTGACAGAACTCCCTCCAGCACTGTGTCCCAGTTTAGCTGCTAGTATTTCGTGAAACAAATACCAAACTCACAGTGCAGCAGCCTAAACACCACAAAAAGTGGAGGAGGACCAAATGGCTTCACAGTCCACACGGGGAGACGGGGAGACACTTAGTCCACAGTGGCCTCAGTTTACCTATAAAGAGAGGATTCAGCACTGCTTCATCTTGTTCATTGGAAAATAAGAAACCATGTCCTCCAGGTCACATAGATGCAGACCCAGCTTTGATGGTCTCACTACAAAGGAAGCCAAATCTCATGAAAACAACATATATTTCAAGTGCGGAAGCTCAGAGGCAGTTTCTCAAACAGTTTTTAGGCCAGCAGAGTTACATGTTTGTGGAGTGTTTACCATGTCCCTTACTTTTGGAAACTCCTAAACCACCTCCAAGGTTGTGAACTCCTGAGCATTTTCCATTCCAGATATGTATTCACTGATTGTGTAACTCTTCTCCTCTAATTGTGTCTTACTTGGGGTGAAGGTAATGTCAAGGCATTGTTTTGGATGAGAGCGGGAGGATATTTGTGCAGCATATATTTACATACACATTGGATTCATTTTCCAATTTTTCATTCGAAGTACTGAATCCCTGACACTAACCCATACCTAGTAGACTCAGACTATTCATCCTAATATAATGGGGAAAATTAACCCAACACAATAGAAATACAAGCACTTTAGAGGAGACATGTTCTATAGTTGGACTTGACATTTGCATTATATAAGGTAGGAGTTATACATCTAGTCAAATTTTAATTGAAATATTCTCCATGTGTTTTTAAACTTAACAAATATGTGAATACTTGTTTCCAATTTCTGTAGCCTATTCACACATGTATATTTATATGCATATATAGAATCCTACCAGGTATCACACGTACATTTTTGTAAGGTGGATGTCTTGGCAGATACAAATTGTGAGAAGTGTTCACTCCTCCTAAATGCTGTTGGAAATGAAAATTCAACCTATAAGAGAGCGTCCTAGAAGAACAACATTATACATAAACTCATGTTCAGTAACATAAATATTTTTGCATCTGTGGATGATATATATTTACTGATGAATTTCGATTGGCATTTATATTGGTACTTTTTAATGTCTGTGAGTGTTGTGTGTGTGTGTGTGTGTGTGTGTGTGTGTGTGTAGATATAGATATAGATATACTCTCCAAACTTTCCAAATATGAAATATATGTGTCTAGTATACACTCTCTAAATTCATTCATGTTCATGTATGTTGATTTATAATCAAATTTTCAGAAGATTATAATCAGAAATATTCATCCACCTGAAATACATACTTGTTTCCTAGTACTGACTACTAACTTCAGTGAAGGGTGCATACAAATCCTAATTATTCTACAGTATCTGACCCAGTCTAACATCAATGCAAGTAGACTCCTATGGGACATGATATGCAATTTGTCATTCATTTGTATTCGACACTGGTACATTATTGTTTCTTCAGGTTTTGCACATCATAGGATATACATTTCATCCACAAGTTCACAAATTAATAGGCATTTGTTTCAACATTAATCACTTCTTGCTTCAGAACACATGTATTGTCAGGGTTTCTTGACTGGTCTTTTCATGAGACTTCTTTCCAAACACATTATTTTGAATTTCCATAATCATTTTGAAGCAAAACTCACACACTCTTCATGATAAACCAAAACACTAATATTTCCATTAGATATATAACTGGTTGGAATGAATGATTGTATATCAATATACAATTTCCTTTTATTTTTCAGATATCAGTTCAATTCATTATTTAAAGTTCAAGAAAGTTATATTATTTATTCACAGTATGGTCTATTCGTGGTTTTTCTCTATGTTCATAGAAACAGGGTACACCTATTTGTACCCCCAATTCTAATTTTACATCTTCAATATATTGCTCCCAGAAATGGTGAAAGAAATACTCATGTCACCTCATTATCACAGTAATATTCTGGACAAAAAATGGAAAGGTCACACTTATGATTGTAAAAAAGCCTAAATGGAAAGTGAACATGGATTTCTAAAAACATCCATGTCCAGGTTTCCTAATGCTGTCAATTGTCACTCCTATTGGTGACTACATATTTGTTTTTTCCTAATTTATATATTGAAACTCAACCCTGTTGAAAATGTCTAATTCTATCCCTCACTTTATACTTTGCCTGCTTTCGTAATGTTTCCATTGATATCTGCTTTTCTACATATTTTCCCCAGTTCAACATAGTGTCTGACTCTTCATATGTGCTGACATTTACATTCACTCTATAACCAAAAGTCTATTGCTAAAGAACTTTTGGTCCAAATCCTATACTCACTCGTCTTCCTAAACCTACCGACTATCTTCCTAATCCTACTGAATATCCCTTTTTGACTGGATGTTCTCTTCTAATTTCAATCATCCAATGTACAAAGTCCTATGCCATTGTATATCAAATTATCTGAGACATCTTTGCGGAACATAATTCAAAGCTAAGTATCCCAATCAAGGGCAAAACCCTTCTGGGCTTCAAAGCATACCTAGATTTCTTTTTTCATACTTATATTTCACCTCTATATTCTTGTAAATATTGCAGGTTCCCAATCCCATTATTCATCGCACAGAATCATTCGTCACCAAATCAAACCTGTTTTTAACCCCAAGTATACACTGTTCTCTCAATCATTTTACAGAAGAGCAGGGACAGAGGGGTTCTTACAATACAGGAAAGTTGGGGATCTTCCACCATATGAGAACCTCAAATGTCCATGCACAAATGATACCTGGAGAAGTTGTAGGCAGGTATGAAGCACCTGAGAGAGCAAAAGTCAACTTCCATGGCAAACAACCTGGTCAGGATGAAGGGATGTGTCTGAATCTGCCTCTCTCTTCTTATTGTAGACAAGGTGGAACAATCCAGGCCTGAGTGGAGAGCTGTTCCTGGGTGCCAATGGTTGATATACATTCTACCTTATGAAAGTGTCACAGGAAGTAGGGGAAACCTCCATCTTATTTAACCCTTGGAAGCAACTGTTAGGACAAATTGGTTGCCAAGGCAGTGACCTCATTCAGTTCCAAAGAATGTGACATACCTCATTTCCTTGGTGATGGAACTCTCTGAACTTGGTATCCAAGAAGCCAGGCACCGAGAGGCAGTCCCAGTCCCAGGCCCAGTGGGCTCACTTGTTTGGATTTACCAAGGACAGAGTCAGTTTTCTTGGTACCTAATGATGTGAGGAGGGCCAAATGCCAGGAGAGCTCTGAAGATGGACCTTTCCTGAGAAAACAGGTAGTGGCTAAGCACTTTTTCCTCACATCTTCACAGAGTTGGTCAAGGAAACAAGATCTGAGAGAAGACAGGCCATTTTGGGGGAACATAGTATGGCCCACCAGTCAGAGGACACTCCGGATAGTCACAGACCTACTTGGGGGAAGGAGGTGCCTTTGTGGGAGTGGGTGTGGGTTTGTTGTATTGTCTCATGTTCTGAGAATAGATCGAAAAGGCGGTTTGTTTGGTTTGGAGCAGACAGTTTCTAGTAAGTCATTTGACAAGGCGAGTGTTTCTGTTTATGTGTATCCCACTGTGTCCCTTGTTGTAGACATTAGAAAAGAGAATGCATTAATGGATGTGTCCTGTCTAGTATAAATCTTCCCTATAATTCATCCTGCCCAATATATGAATGGACTGCAGCTTGTCTTATCGATGTGCAACACCTGCTATCTTTCTAAGTTGTTGTTTCTTCCTGAATTCTGGCCACTCTCCAGAATGGGCTCAGGGATTTGTGTCCAAAATATGTATCACCTCCAAGCTCTGTGACATGGCCATGTAAAGGATAGTTGAAGAGAATGGCGAGCATCTCAGAAAACTCAGATATCAGTGTGACCAGGAAAGTCTCAGTGCAGAAACACTGCTTTGGGCTTTTTGCTTACTTATTGTTGTGTTGCACTGAATGTCAGGAAGGTCTTTGCCTCAGGCCACCCCTTTGTGAATCCTGAAGAAAACAGTTTTCAAATGGAAATGAATGGGCTTCACCTGTGGTTCTTTGCTTAATTGCTTTGGAAAGGGATGTGTCTTTATCAGCCTCTTGGTCCTGTGTGTTGCTGTGACTTAGATTCTCAGCACCTGATGGATCTTAAGAATGATCCCATGTGAGCTTCCAAAACCAGAATGGCAAAAAATATCATTCATTGTGGATGAAGACTCTTGCCTTCCTCTGTTAGGTTCCTGCACTCCAACAAATATGAATAGGGATTCTGTGAGTCAAATGAGTTCTTCAAAGCCCTGCAGAGGTGCTTGTGTTTTTGCATGACTCTAAATCACCTAAAGAATCGATACCTAAAATCAGTAGTCCTCAAATTGGAGAAACATAGAAGTGTTAACGGCAGGCTTATTTGTTCACTCCTGGTTCACAGCAACGGTGTCCAGGCTACCCTGACTTTAGGCAAATGAGGGGCAAACGAGCTGATTTTGGACACTGTCTTGGGCTGCACCCCTCATGGAAACCTCCAGCCAGAGTTTAAGATGATTGACTATATGGAATAAGGTGAGGGCCATGTGGGAGTGTTTTGGTTTTAATGTTGGTCATTTGTGTGGCATTGGAAAAAATGACTGGTTCCACGTGGGCTTGAACTCTGGTGTGATTCCCCTTAAACACTGGGTTTTGGAACTGAACTCAGAGAAGCATTGCTATGAATTTTGTTGGGATTTTAAGAGGCCACGCATGAAAGTCGCTCTTGGAAACTGAGACCTAGGCCCCGGGTAGATTTCCACAGAGGCCTGGGAATCTCAGCAAGGATATCACATGATTTTATTCTTAAAGAAATGGCAGCCATAGTTGAGAGTCAAAACACACATGCACCTCACATTGTAGACCTCAATGGGCCTGGCCTAATGTGACCTTTTGTCCATTCTTTGGGAAGCCTTGCCTGTGAGATTTCTCCTGAGATTTCATTGAAATGATCTTCCTCACCATTTAATCTTTGCTGAATGAATTGAAACCCACAGTGCCTCCAACTTCATGCTTGAAAAATGGCTAGATAAATACCATGAAATTTTTGAAATTCCTATGACCAGGTGGCACTGGAGAAACATTGGATGTCCTATTGCTGATCATGAGTATACCTACAGTGCCTTGATTTACTGAGTTTCATGAAAATGGTGTAGAACAGAGATGCCAGTAAGTTGGAGCCCGCTGAGTAGTGGGTCTAGAGCAGTGCTGGGGAGGTGTTTGATAAAACATCCGTGGTAGGGCCATGTGGATCAACCATTGGATTCCAAATGGCTTGTAACTGACATGGTGCTGCCAGCAGACCCTTATATGTAAAGGCATCTTGTTATATGGAGAGTTTTAAGAGGAAAATTAAGAATCAGGTTGATATGGACAAGGGGGCAATGGGGCAAGCTGTGAGAGATAGAAGCCTAGTTGGTGCATTCTCTTGCAGACCCTGACCCACCACACGTGACAGAACTCCCTCCAACACTGTGTCCCAGTTTAGCTGCTAGTATTTCGTGAAACAAATACCAAACTCACAGTGCAGCAGCCTAAACACCACAAAAAGTGGAGGAGGACCAAATGGCTTCACAGTCCACACGGGGAGACGGGGAGACACT
Source organism: Callospermophilus lateralis (assembly GCF_048772815.1). Lineage (NCBI taxonomy): Eukaryota > Metazoa > Chordata > Mammalia > Rodentia > Sciuridae > Callospermophilus > Callospermophilus lateralis. The sequence goes on from NW_027512743.1 coordinate 54,261, forward strand.
TAGTCCCCAGTGGCCTCAGTTTACCTATAAAGAGAGGATTCAGCACTGCTTCATCTTGTTCATTGGAAAATAAGAAACCATGTCCTCCAGGTCACATAGATGCAGACCCAGCTTTGATGGTCTCACTACAAAGAAAGCCAAATCTCATGAAAACAACATATATTTAAAGTGCGAAAGCTCAGAGGCAGGTTCTCAAACAGTTTTTAGGCCAGCAGAGTTACATGTTTGTGGAGTGTTTACCATGTCCCTTACTTTAGGAAACTCCTAAACCACCTCCAAGGTTGTGAACTCCTGAGCATTTTCCATTCCAGATATGTATTCACTGATTGTGTAACTCTTCTCCTCTAATTGTGTCTTACTTGGGTTGAAGGTAATGTCAAGGCATTGTTTTGGATGAGATCGGGAGGATATGTGTGCAGCATATAGTTACATACACATTGGATTCATTTTCCAATTTTTCATTCGAAGTACTGAATCCCTGACACTAACCCATACCTAGTAGACTCAGACTATTCATCCTAATATAATGGGGAAAATTAACCCAACACAATAGAAATACAAGCACTTCAGAGGAGACATGTTCTATAGTTGGACTTGACATTTGTCTTATATAAGGTAGGAGTTATACATCTAGTCAAATTTTAATTGAAATATTCTCCATGTGTTTTTAAACTTAACAAATATGTGAATACTTGTTTCCAATTTCTGTAGCCTATTCACACATGTATATTTATATGCATATATAGAATCCTACCAGGTATCACACGTACATTTTTGTAAGGTGGATGTCTTGGCAGATACAAATTGTGAGAAGTGTTCACTCCTCCTAAATGCTGTTGGAAATGAAAATTCAACCTATAAGAGAGCGTCCTAGAAGAACAACATTATACATAAACTCATGTTCAGTAACATAAATATTTTTGCATCTGTGGATGATATATATTTACAGATGAATTTCGATTGGCATTTATATTGGTACTTTTTAATGTCTGTGAGTGTTGTGTGTGTGTGTGTGTGTGTGTGTGTGTGTATAGATATAGATATAGATATACTCTCCAAAGTTTTCCAAATATGAAATATATGTGTCTAGTATACACTCTCTAAATTCATTCATGTTCATTTATGTTGATTTATAATCCACTTTTCAGAAGATTATAATCAGAAATATTCATCCACCTGAAATACATATTTGTTTCCTAGTACTGACTACTAACTTCAGTGAAGGGTGCATACAAATCCTAATTATTCCACAGTATCTGACCCAGTCTAACATCAATGCAAGTAGACTCCTATGGGACATGATATGTAATTTGTCATTCATTTGTATTCGACACTGGTGCATTATGGTTTCTTCAGTTTTTGCACATCATAGGATGTACATTTCATCCACAAGTTCACAAATTAATAGGCATTTGTTTCAACATTAATCACTTCTTGCTTCAGAACACATGTATTGTCAGGGTTTCTTGACTGGTCTTTTCATGAGACTTCTTTCCAAACACATTATTTTGAATTTCCATAATCATTTTGAAGCAAAACTCACACACTCTTCATGATAAACCAAAACACTAATATTTCCATTAGATATATAACTGGTTGGAATGAATTATTATATATCAATATACAATTTCCTTTTATTTTTCAGATATCAGTTCAATTCATTATTTAAAGTTCAAAAAAGTTATATTATTTATTCAAGTATGGTCTATTCGTGGTTTTTCTCTATGTTCATAGAAACAGGGTACACCTATTTGTACCCCCGATTCTCATTTGACATCTTCAATATATTGCTCCCAGAAATGGTGAAAGAAATACTCATGTCACCTCATTATCACAGTAATATTCTGGACGAAAAATGGAAAGGTCACACTTATGATTGTACCAAAGCCTAAATGGAAAGTGAACATGGATTTCTAAAAACATCCATGTACAGGTTGCCTAATGCTGTCAATTGTCACTCCTATTGGTGACTACATATTTGTTTTTTCCTAATTTATATATTGAAACTCAACCCTGTTGAAAATGTCTAATTCTATCCCTCACTTTATACTTTGCCTGATTTCGTAATGTTTCCATTGATATCTGCTTTTCTACATATTTTCCCCAGTTCAACAAAGTGTCTGACTCTTCATATGTGCTGACATTTACATTCACTCTATAACCAAAAGTCTATTGCTAAAGTACTTTTGGTCCAAATCCTATACTCACTCGTCTTCCTAAACTTACCGACTATCTTCCTAATCCTACTGAATATCCCTTTTTGACTGGATGTTCTCTTCTAAATTCAATCATCCAATGTACAAGGTCCTATGCCATTGTATATCAAATTATCTGAGACATCTTTGCAGAACATAATTCAAAGCTAAGTATCCCAATCAAGGGCAAAACCCTTCTGGGCTTCAAAGCATACCTAGATTTCTTTTTTCATACTTATATTTCACCTCTATATTCTTGTAAATATTCTTGTATATATTCTTGCATTTATATTGGTACTTTTTAATGTCTGTGAGTGTTGTGTGTGTGTGTGTGTGTGTGTGTGTGTGTGTGTGTATATATATATATATATAGATATAGATATAGATATATAGATATAAATATAGATATACTCTCCAAATTTTTCAAAGTATGAAATATATGTGTCTTATTTTGCACTTCCTAAATTTTTCATATTCATGAATGTGGATTTATAATTATCTTTTCACAAGATTATTCTCAGAAACATTCATATACCGTACGAGACTCTTACCACTAATACTAATATAATGGAGAAAAAGAACCCAAACAGAATAGATACAAGCATTTCAGAAGAGACATGGTGTATAGTTGGACTTGCCTTTTGCATAATATAAGGTAGGAGTTATAAATCTATTCAATTTATTGAAATAATTTTCCAAGTGTTATTTTTTTTGACACAACACAAAATTTAATCTTTGAAAAATAAATAAAATTGACACTTCCTTAACCAAGCTAATGAAGAAAAAAAACCTCAAATTACTAAAATTAAGGATCATAAAGGAACTTTTACAGAGTACACAACTAAAATACAGAGAATAATTGAAAACTAATTTGAAAATTTATAGTCTAATAAATTAAAATACCATGATGACATCAATAAAATTTTAGAGATATACCCAAACTTAATTAGTAGGACGTGAACAATTTAAACAAATCAATTTCAAGCAATGAAATAGAAGTTGCTGTCAACAGCCTACCAATCAAGCAAAGCCCAGGAACAGACAGATTCTCGGCCATGTTCTACAAGACCTTCAAAGAAGCATTCATCACAATACTCCTCAAATTATTCCATAAAATAGAAAAGGATGGAACTCCTCCAAACTCATTCCATGAGGCTATTATCACTCACATACCAAAATCAGACAAAGACACATCAAGGAAAGAAATCTTCAGAGCAATATTCCTGACAAAGATATATACAAAAATTCTCAATAAAATTCTTTTTTTTAAGCCAAAGTTAATCAAAAGGGATAAAGAGGGACACTACACACTATTCCATGTGTTTTTAAAGTTAAGAAATATATGAATTCCTGTCTCCCTTTCTGTGTAGCCTATTAAACACATGTATTTTTATATGCACAAATAGAATCCTACCTGGTTTCACACGTACATTCTTGTAAGGTGGCTGACTTGGCAGATACTATTTGTGAGAAGAGATCACTCCTCCTAAACGCTGTTGGTACAGAAAATTCAACCCATGGGTGAGCTTCCTAGATGAACAACATTATACATACATCCATGTTCAGTAAAATGAATATTTTGGGATATGCGGATGAGTTATTTTTCATGATGAATTTCGATTGACATATATATTGCGACATTATAATGTGTGTGTGTTTGTCTCTCTCTCTCTCTCTCTCTCTCTCTCTATATATATATATATATATATATATATATATATATATATATAGTCTCCAGATTTTCCAAAATATGAAATATATGTCTTCTTATACACCACCTGAATTCATTCATACTCATATATGTGGATTTATAATCAACTTTTAACAAGTTTATTCTCAGAAATATACATCCACTGAAATACATATTTGTTTCCTAGTACTGAAAACTAAATTCAGGGAAGGGTTCTTACAAATCCTAATATTTCTAGACTAACTGACCAAGTTTAACATCAATGCAAATACATTCCTATTGGATATGATGTGTTTTTTAAAGTTCATTTTTATTCAAACTTGGTGCGTTATTATTTATTCAGTTTATGGACATCATAAAATATATCCTTTCATTCACAAGTTCACAAATTTATAAATATTTGGTTTACTTTCAATCACTTCCTCCTTTGGAACACATATATTCCTCTATGTTTCTTGACTGGTCTTTTCACTAGACTTCTTTCTAAACACATTATTTTCGATTCCATTATCATTTTTGAAGCAAAACTCACACACTATTCATGATAAACGGTAACCCTAATAATACCATTAGATATATAACTTGTTGGAATGAATGTACATATATCAATATATGATTTCGTCTATATTTTCAGATATTAAAACAATCCATTATGTAAATTTGGAACCAGTCACATAATTTTTTCACAGTATGGTCTATTAATGCATCATCTCTATATTCATCAACACAGGGTAAACCTCTTAGTATCCCCAGTACTAATTTATATGTTTTCAAAATATTGCTCCCAGAAAAGGTGGAAGAAATACTCATGTCACCTGATCTACATATACATATTATCACAGTAATATTCTGGACACAAAATGCAAAGGTCACCATTATGATTGCAATAAAGCCTCAATGGAATGTGAACATGGATTACTAAAAACATCCATGTCCAGTTTGCCTAATGCTCTCAAATGTCAATCCAAATGGTGACTACATTTTTGTTTCTTTTTAAGATTATGTATTCAACCTCAACCCTGTTGAAAATGTCAAATCTTATCACTCACGTTATACTTTGCCTGATTTCCTAATGTCTCTATTGATGTCTGCCTTCCTACATATTTTTCCCAGTTCATCATTGTGCCCAACTTTTCACATATGGTGCCATTTATATTCACTCTCTAACCGAAACCTATTGCTAAAGAACTTTTGGTCCAAATCCTAGACTCACTCTTCCTCCTAAACCTACTGACTATCTTTCTAATCCTACACACTATCCCTTTTTCACTGGATGTTCTCTTCTACATTCAATCATCTGAGGTACAGGGTCTTATGCCATTGTATATCGATTTGCATCGACCTCGGTGCAAAACATTACTCAAGCTAAGGATCCCAATCAAGAGCCCAAATCCTTCTGGGCTTCAAATATTACCTAGATTTCTGTTTTCATACTTATATTTTACCTCTATATTCTTATTAATATTGCTGGTTCCCAATACCATTATTCATCCAGCAGAATGATTCCTAAGCCAAATGGAACATGCTATTAACCCTAACCATACAATGTTCCCTCAATCTCACTTTACAGAAGAGCAGGGATAAAGTTGATATTACAATACAGGAAGTTAGGAGATCTTCCACCTGCTGAGTACCTCAAAATCCATGCAGAAATAATCCCTGGAGAAGATGTAGGCAGCTATGAAAGACCTGAGAGAACAAAAGTCATATTCCATGGCAAACAACATGGTCAGGATGAAAGGATGTGTCTGAGTCAGCCTCTCTATTCTTAATGCAGGGAAGATGGACCAAAGCAGGCCTGTGTGGAGAGCTGTTCCCAGGTGACTATGGTTTCTATACCATTCTAACATGTGAAAGTATCACAGGAAGTAGGGCAGCCTCCATGTCAGGAGACACTAGGATGCAACTGTTAGGACAAAGTAGTGGCCAAGACAGGGACCTCATTTATTTCCTGAAGGTAGTGACCTCACCTCATTTCCTTGGCGATGGAACTCTCTGAATTTTGTGATCCAGGAAGCCAGGCACCAGAGCCAGTCCAAGTCCCAGTCGCAGTGGGCTCACTTGTTTGGATTTACTAAGGACAGAGTCAGTCTTTCTTGGTACCTACTGATGTAAGGGTTGCCAAATACTAAGAAAGCTCTGAAGAGGGGTCTTTCCTGAGAGGACAGGAATTGGCTCACCACTGCCTCCTGACAACTTCACAGAGTTGACCAAGGAGACCAGATCTGAGACAGAAAGGCCATTTGTGGGGAACATCGTATGGCCTACCAGTCAGAGGACACTCCAGATAGTGACAGACCTACTTGGGGGAAGGAGTTGCATTTGTGGGTGTTGGTTTGTGTTTGTGGTTTTTTTCCATGTTCTGAGAATAGGTAAAAAAGGAGGTTTGTTTGGATTGGAGTGGACTGTTTCCAGTAAGTCATTTGACAAGGAGACTGTTTCTATGTCCGTGTATCCCACTGTGTTTTTCTTTGTGGATATTAGAAAAAAATAGCTCATTGGGTGTGTCCTGTCTAGTAGAAAGCTTCCCAGCATGCATCCTTTCCAATTAATGAATGGACTGAGGCTTGCCTTATCCATGGGCAACACCTGCTATCTACCTAATTTTCCATTTTTTCATGAATTCTGGCCACTCTCAAGATTAGTATCATGTATTTTTGTACAAGATATGTACCACCTCCAAGCTCTGTGACATGGCCATGTACTGGATAGCTGAAGGGAATGGCGAGCAACTCAGAAAACTCATATATTAGAGTAACAAGGAAATTCTCCGTGGAGAAACCCTGCTTGGGGCCTTTTGATTACCTATTGTTCTGTTGCTCTGAATGTCAGAAAGGTCTTTGCCTCAGGCCACCCCTTTGTGAAGCCTGAAGAAAACAGTTTTCAAATGGAAATGAATGGGCATCACCTGTGGCTCTTTGCTTCATTGCTTTGGAAATGGATGTATCTGAATCAGCCTCTTGGCCCTGTGTGAGCCTGTGGTTTAGATTTTCAGCACCTGATGAATCTAAAGAAAGATCCCATGTGGGCATCCAAAACCTAAATGGAAAAAAGATCAGTCATTGTGGATGAAGCCTCTCGACTTCCTCTGTAAGATTCCTGACCTCCATCAAGTGAGAATAGGGATCATTTGTGTCAAATAAGTTCTTCAAAGGGCTGCAGAGGGGAGACAATAGGTGCTTGGGTTTTCTTATAACTCCAATTCACACTAAAAATCTATACCCCACAGTCAGTAGGCCTCAAATTTGAGAAGTGGAGTAGTATTAACGGCAGGCCTATTTGATCACTTCTGGTTCACACTAAGGTTGTCCAGGCCACCCTGACTTTAGGCAAATGAGGGACAAGGGAGATTATTTTTGACACTTTCTTGGGCTGTGCCCCTCATGGAAACCTCCAGCTAGAGGTTATGATTAGTGTCTATATAAAAAGATGAAGAGGGCCATGTGAGAGTGTTTTGGTTTTAATTGTCATCATTTGTGTGGCAATTTGAAGAGATGCCTGGGTCCACCTGGGCTTGAACTCTGTTGTGATTCCCCTTAGAGACTGAGTTGTGTAACTGACCTCAGAGAAGTATTGCCATGAATTGTGTTGGGATTTCAGGAGGCCACACATGAGATTCACCATTGGAATCTGAGATCTTGGCCCAGGGTGACTTTACACAGAGCACTGGGAATCTAAGCCAGGATATCACAAGATTTTATTCTGAAAGATTCCAGCCATAGTTAAAACACCAACAGGGAATCTTTAGATCACTTATAAGCAAATTAAAAAACAAAATTTTTTAACAAGAGTAAAAATACTTAGTTAATGTAATGCTACCCTGAATTTTTTGGGTGAGTTTTACTTTATATTCCCTGTTTGAGATCCTAGTAAACTTGAGAGAAAAAAAAAAAGAAAAAAACAAAACTTTTGAACATAACTTTAAATGAAATAAAATCTGACCTACTGCTTTCGTAGTCATTCTCACATGTAGTAAGATGGGACACAGAGCCTTATCTCAGGTAAGACAGGGCTCTTTATAAATCATAAGTGTTTTAGTTCTAAAGCTGATCTTCGTTTTTTAATATCCTTTTACAAAGTTTACATAAATTGTTTGGGGTCACATGAACATTAGCTAACACCATATAATATCACTTTTGAAACATGAATTAAAGAATGGCTGAATGTTTTTAACATTCAAATAGATTAGGCTCTCATTAATTTAAAAATACATTTAAATTGTTGCACAATGTAAAGTGTAACATAAAACTTTACATATCTTATTGATAACAGGTAAATAAATCCCCAATATATATTTTATTTACCATACAACTTCAGAACACCAGCTTGATATAATGCTCTTTTAATGTTTCTACCTTATCGAGTTGTATAACTGGAAGATATGAGCACATTAATAGCATCACAGTTTACATTGATGTTTCTACATTAACCAAGTTTATCTTTTAAAGAAATGGCAGTACAGTGCTCTAAAATAACAGTTCTGTTTTAAACAGTTGTTTAATTTTTATGGTTGCTTGCTCTGGAAAAAATAAGACTTAATAAACACAATGTTATGAGTAATCTTATGTTTTAAGAAATTTTTGTCTCTTTAACACATGACTAATTTTTACAATCTTACACAGACTTTAGTAGAAAGTCTGTATAAGATTGTAAACATTTTATACAGATTTTGTACTAAAAATTGATAGACCTTAGTATATCAATCAGATATCAAACAAAAACACTCATGAATGAGTAAATCCAAATCAAATTTACTTTACTTTTTAATCAAAATATTAGACAAATGTATTGAACAGTGTAAACCATTTTTTGGTTGAAGGAAAAGTCCTAGAACAAAGTCATATAGACCTTTGGTAGACAATAATATTTTATTACATTTTTGAACACCTAGAAAAACTTATAGGCATAAATTTGAAGACATTTATATTTATCTGTTTATCCAATCTAAATTGAAACATTTAAACCACGTGAATTAAAGATCTGTGGTCCACTTTTTAAAATTTGTTTTTATGAGCGCTTTTTTATATGAGTGCTCCTTATATATGTTAATTTGTGTATCATTTGAATGATATACGGACATATGTGTATATATATATATATATATATATATATATATATATAGAGAGAGAGAGAGAGAGAGAGAGAGAGAGAGACATAAAACACATAACAAAAGTGTGCACACCTAATAATAGTGAAGGCCTTGTAGCTTTTCACAGGTGAAATCACCATTGCAATGTTTTTAAAACTCCACAGTTGGTCAAAGATAAAACTGATCAGAAAAACATTAACCTAGGTCTGTAGGATCAAAATCATAAACTCAAAAAAAAAAAAAGAATCTAAGAAAAAATTATGAGTCCTAGAAAAAATGACTGGCCGGTAATTAGTAAATACCATACAATTTACCATTTTTTTCCCTTAGGCCTCAGATCAGTCTCCTACTGAGCTTACAGGAGACTTTCATTTGCATTTCAACAGAAGTCCTCGCTGAGGTCTGGAAGGAGCAGGAAAAAACTGCTATTCTGAGCAGACACCTCAGGCCTAAGGCATTTTAACCATAATTTTCTGGTTAGGATGTTGAAAATTATGCTACAAGTTTGAGATACAATTCACAAAATTTTATATCTTTACATCTTGTTTTGTCAACAGATATCATACTATGATTTACTATCCTTGTCCAAATTAATGCACTGGTAAACACAGTGACATTTTCCCAGGCTACCCAATTCAGAATTGGAGAAAAAAAGACTGCATGATTGGGAAGTTACTTGCCAACTTGGAAGTAGAGTTCTTTAGTTTTCCATCCTAAGTATTTAAGTTCTCTGGCATGAATTATCTGAAATCAAAAACTAAACAATTACCTAAACCCGACTTTTAACTGCAATATTGTGCAATGCTTCAAAAAACGCATTCAGATACCAGATTTTTACAATAAAACATCATCATTTAGACACACATTCAGCTAAGATCATTCTCAAGAAACAATTTATAATATAAACACATTATTGCACATGTCTTAAAGTGCCAAAAACAAAGGCACAAGACAGACAGAAAGGAACTCCAGAATATGGCTGACAGACAGAAGCCTTTAAAACAGAGCAGATAAGAGAAAAATCTCCTGCACCAGTGGCACCACAGATGTCCCCACAAGGGGACCAGATGTTTTCACAGAGAAGCTACCTGAAATGTAAAATCAAGGGTCTCCATGGTGACTTTACTGCATTTAGTGTCCCCTTTTTATTTTTCTCTTTTAAAAGAAGACACAGGTGTCATAATTCTTACAGTGCAGGGAAGGAAGGAGGGAATTCCCTGAAGCAACAGGGCTTTGGCAGTTGCTGGGGTCCCTCAGTCCCTCCTTTTACTTACAGGATTAGCTCTTCTGTTTCGGGTCCACTCCAAGCATGCACCATCTCCTAACATTTCAGTCGTCAGCTCTCAAAAAGTTCTGGGACGGGGCCGGGTATCAAAATTTGTAACTTAAAGTTCGGTTTCTGACCCTGAAGCAAATTAATGCTAATTTAATAATGAGGACAGGGTTTTGAGAAAAAGAAAATGGAGGTTTATTGCTTTGCTAACAAAGGAAAAACAAGGGGACTCTGCCAAAAGGTTGTGACTCTCATGATCTGGAGGGACAAGGGATTTTAAAGAGTTTCACTTGTTAACCTGGGGTATACTCAGTTCTTCGTTCCCCAGCAGGCATTGCCCTGTGCAGTGGGTGTGCTCCAGGCAGCCAGCTAGGGGCTTCTTTCTTCCTGCTTAACAAAGGTGGGTAAAGTTCATCACAGTTCCTTAAAACACAGTCGAAAGGGTGTCAGGCTTACTTGCTTTGTTACCCTTTTTCACGTCCAATATCCTTAAAATTTTACCACAGAAATCAAACAAAAAAACGCACAAAAAACACAACAAAAAACATATAGACCACAGAACAAAACACAGAAAAACAGAATCCTGGTGCCGAAACAGAAAAACAGAGGAGCAATGCAACATCTTGCTAAAGCTCCAGGGTAGGAGCGTGTGTGTGCCCATCGGCACCTCTCTACCCTTCCAGAGGAAATCCTTACAGAACAGAACAGAGGACAGCATGATTCTCATTACTGTCCTGGACAGGAGTGTATGTGAGCCTCCCCAGGCCACCTCTCTGTCATCAGAAGAGATCTCCCTTAACCAGATATCAGATGTTATAAAGGCGCCACTTACCTATGGAGGCCTTCTCCACCAGGGGCTTGATAATAGTTTTAGTGTGGTGGTTCACTGCAGTGCTCCCCAGACTGACGGCTCACTCCAAGGCCTTGGAACATCTCAAGTTGTGCACCTCCTAGAGTGGTTCTCCAGCCCAGTGCCCTGGAGGGAAGGCCAGCTTCAGAATTTTCAGCAGTCTGGTTTTGTGATCTGCTCGGCCAGGGTCATCTCACTGGGGAACTCCAAAATTTTGGACTAGGATGCAAGAAAAGACCACTGACTCCAATTAAAATCAAATTAAGACAAGCTTATTATTTCAACAGGCTGGGCTGCCTCTCCTTCCCAAAATGGCGGGAACAAGACAGCAACCCCACCTTTCCTACAGCCCAGCTATATAGCCCAGAAAGTTACACAAACGGGTGGTTACAGATAACAAAACTTTGAAAGCATCACACTAATGGTAGTTTACATTTTTTTTTTTTTGCTGGCCCCAATATCAGAAATAATGAGGACCATTAGGGCCTCAGAGAGGGTTGTTGTCTGGCCAGGGAAGGCCAATATTTATGAGGTGTCACTAAAGTTTCAGAAAGTACTGTTATCTGGTCAGAGAGCCAGGTGTGGATGAGTTCAAGGCACGGGCAGGCGTTCCAAGCAGGTTCAGAATTTGCAGTAATTTAGAGTAAAGCCAAAATTATCTTTTCACGGCTTTGTGGCAAGATGGTTCCCAATTTTAATAAAAAATCAGGTTGGGTCTATCAAGCCTCTCCCTTACTTTTGGAAACTCCTCTGCAAACTCCAATGTTGTGAACTCCCGAGCATTTTAATTCCAGATATGTATTCACAGAATTTCTAACTCTTCTATTCCAATTGTGTCTTTCTTGGGGCGAAGGTAATATCAAGTCATTGTTCTGGATGAGAGTGGAAATATTTTTGTGTAGCACATATTTGCATACACATTTAGGAGATCACTCCTCCTAAACACTGTTGGAACAGAAAATTCAAACTATGGGGGAGCTTCTTAGTTGAACAACATTATTCATGAATCCAAGTTCATTAAACAAATAGTTTTGGATCAGTGGATGATATATATTTCAAGATGAATTTCAATTGGCATATACTATGCTACATTTTAATGTCTGTGTGTGTTTTTTGTTTATAATGTTTTGCGATTTATATGGATTTAAAATCAAGTTTCCACAAGATTATTCTCAGAATATTCATCCACCTGAAATACATATTTGTTTCCTAGTACTGAAAACTAACTTCAGTAAATGGTGCATAAAAATCCTAATATGTCTACAGTAACTGACCCAGATTAATATCAATGCAAGTAGATTCCTAGGGGACATGATGTGTATTTTGATGTTCATTTTTATTCAACACTGCTACATTACTATTTCTGCAGCTTATGCACATCATACTGTATATATTTCATTCAAAAGTTCGCAAATTTATATGCATGTGTTTCACATTCAATCACTTCCTGCTTCAGAACACATGAATTCCTCCAGGTTTCTTGACTATTCTTTTCATGATACTTCTTTCCAAACACATTATTTTTGATTTCCATAATCACGTTTGAAGCAAAACTCACACACTTTTCAGGATAAAATATAACCCTAATATTACCATTAGATGTATAAGTGGTTGGAATGAATGATTGCATATCAATATGAGATTTCTTTTATATTTTCAGATATCAATTCAATCCATTATTTAAAGTGGAACCAGTTATATTATTTATACACAGTATGGTCTATTCATGCATAATCTGCATATTCATAGACACAGGGTACACCTATTTGTATCCCAAATACTAAATTATACGTCTACAAAACATTGCTCCAGAAAGGGTGGAAGAAATATTCATGTCACCTGATCTACACATACATTTTATCACAATAATATTCTGGACACAAAATGCAATGGTCACACTTATGATTTTAAAAAAGCCTAAATGGAAAGTGAACATGGATTTCAAAAAAACATCCAAGTCCTGGTTACCTAATGCTCTCGAATTCAATCCTATTTGTGACAACATATTTGTTTCTTCCTAAGATTATATATTCAAACTCAACCCTGTTGAAAATGTCTAAACCAATTACACACTTTATACTTTTGCTGATTTCCTAATGTCTCTATTTATGTCTGCTTTCCTACATATTTTCCCCTGTTCATCATTGTGACTGACTCTTCACATGTGCTGACATTTACATTCACTCTCTACCCGAAACCCTATTTGTAAAGAACTTTTGGTCCAAATCCTATACTCACTCTTCTTTATAAACCTGCTGACTACCTTGGTAATCCTACGGACTATTCCTTTATGACTAGATGTTCTGTTTGTTATTCAATCATCCGAGGTACAAGATCCAATTTCATTGTATATTGACTTATCTGAGACATCTGTGCAGAATATAATTCAAAGCTAAGTATCCCACTCAAGGGCCCAATGCCCTACTTGGCTTCAAATCTTCCCTAGATTTCTGTTATATTTTACCTATATATTCTTGTAAATATCACAGGTTTCCAATACCATTATTCATCCAGCAGAATGATTGCTAACCAAAATTGAACATATTATTAACCCTAACCATACACTGTTCCCTCAATCTAACTTTAGAGCAGTGCAGGGACAGAGTTGGTCTTACAAAAGAGGAATGTTGGGGATCTTCCACCTGCTGAGAATATCAAAGATCCATGCAGAAATGATCCCCGAAGAAGATGTAGACTGCTATGAAGGACCTGAGAGAGCAAAAGTTAGCTTCCATGGCAAACAACCTGGTCACTATGAAGGGATGTGTCTGAATAAGCCTCTCTCTTTTTAATATAGAGCAAATGGACCAAACCAGGCCTGTGTGGAGATCTTTTCCCCGGTATCAATGGTTGATATACCATTCTAACTTGTGAAAGTGTCACAGGAAGTAGGGGCAGCCTCCATCTCATGGGACCCTTGGAAGCAACTGTTAGGACAAAGTGGTTGCCAAGGCTGTGAGCTCATTCACTTCATGAAGGAAGTGACCTACCTCACTTTCTTGGTGATGGAACTCTCTGAACTTGGGATCCCTGAAAACAGGCAGCCAGAGTCAGGCCCAATAACAGTCACAGAAGTCTCACTTTTTGGATTTACCAAGGAGAGAGTCAATCTTTCTTGGTATCTACAGTTGTGAGGATGGCCAAATGCCAGGAAAGATCTGAATTGGGGTCTTTCCTGAGAAAGCAGGTATTGGCTCACCGCTGGCTGATGACAACTTCACAGAGTGGGCCAAGGAGTCCAGATTTGAGAATAGAGAAGCCATTTCGGGGGAACATAGTATGGCCCACAAGGCAGAGGACACTCTTGATAGTCACAGACCCTCTTGGGGGAAAAAGGTGCCTTTGTGGGAATGAGTGTGTGTATGTGGTTTTGTCTCATGCTCTGAGAATAGGTAGGAAAGGCGGTTTCTTTGGTTTAGAATGGACTGTTTCTAGTAAGTCATTTGACAAAGCAAGTGTTTCTATGTCTGTGTATCCAACTGTGTCCATGGTTGTAGACATTACAAAAGAAAATGCATCAATGGATGTGTCCTGTCTAGGAGAAAGCTTCCCCACATTCATCCTGCCCAATTTATGAAAGGACGGAGGCTTGCCTTATTGATGGGCAAGACCTGCTGTCTTCCTAAGTTTCTGTTTTCTTCTTGAATTCTGGCCACTCTCCAGAATAGACTCATGGTTTTGTGACCAAGATATGTAGCACCTCAAAGCTCTGTGACATGGCCGTGTACTGGATAGCTGAAGGGAATGGCGAGAATCTCAGGAAACTCAGATATCTGTGTGATCATGAGTGTCTCAGTGGAGAATCCCTGCTTTGGGCCTTTGCTTACCTATTGTTCTGTAGCACTGAATGTCAGGAAGGTCTTTGCCTAAGGCACCACTTTGTGAAACCTGAATAAAACAGTTTTCTAATGGAAATGAATGAGCATCACCTGTCTCTCTTTGAGTAATTGCTTTTGAAAGGGATGTGTCTGAGCCAGTCTGTTGGCTGTGTGTGAGGCTGTGGCTTGCATTCTCAGCACCTGATGGATCTAAAGAAAGATGCCATGTGTGCATCCAAAACCAAAATGGCCAAAAGATCAGTCATTGTGGATAAATTCTCTTGCCTTCCTCTGTAAGGTTCCTGACCTCTATCAAGTGAGAATAGGAATCCTTTGGGTCAAATGACTTCTTCAAAGCCCTGCGGAGGCTAGCCAATAGGTGCTTGGGTTTTCTCATGACCCCAATGCACATAAAGAATCTAAACCCCACAGTCAGTAGGCCTCAAATTGGAGAAGCTGAGCAGTATTAATGGTAGGCCTTTTTGATCACTTCTGGTTCACAGAAGGGGTGTCCAGGCCACTCTGACTTTATGGAAATGACGAGCAAGAGTGCGTATTTTGGACACTGTCTTGTCCTGCGCTCCTCATAGAAACCTCCAGCTAGAGGTTATGATGAGTGTCTATATGGAAGAAGATGAGAGCCATGTGGGACTATTTTGGTTTTAATTGTGGTCATTTGTGTGGCAGTTGGAAGAGATGACTGGGTCCACCTGGGTTTGAACTCTGGTGTGAATCCCCTTAGAGACTGAGTTCTGGAAGTGACCTCAGAGAAGTATTGCCATGAATCGAGTTGGGATTTTAGGAAGCCATGCATGAGAGTCGCCCTTATAAACTTAGATCAAAGTCCAGGGTGGCTTTCCACAGAGCACTGGGAATCTCAGCCAAATTATCCCATGATTTTATTCTTAAAGACTTGGCAGCCATACTTGAGAGTCAAAACACACATGGAACTCACATTGTAGACCTCAATAGGCCTGGCTTCATGTAACCTTTTGGCCACTCTATGGGAAGCGTTGCCTATGAAAGTTCTCCAGAGTTTCACTGAAATGAGCTTCCTCAACATTTAATGGTTCTTGAAAGCCACAGTGCCTCCCAACTACATCCTTGAAAAATGGCTAGATAAATACTTTGAAATTTTTGAAATTCCCATGACCAGGTGGCACTGGAGTATCTTTGGATGTCCTGCTGCTGATCATGAGTGTACCAGAGAGTGCCTTGATTGACTGGAATTTATAAAAATAATGTAGAACAGAGATGGTAGTAAGTTGGAGCCTGCTGAGTAGTGGGCCTAGAGCAGTGGTAGCCACGTGTGTGATAAAACATCTGTGGTGGGTCCATGTGATTAGCCTATTTGCTTCCAAATGGCTTGTGACTGACATGGTGCAGCCAGCAGACCCTTATTTGTAAAGGCATCTTTTTATTTGGAGAGCTTTCAAGGTAATGATCAGAATCAGGTTGATATGGTCAAGGGTGCAAGCTATGTGAGAAAGAAGCCTGGTTGTTTCATTCTCCTGCAGACCCTAACCCACCACACGTGACAGAACTCCCTCTAGCACTGTGTCCCAGTTGAATTTGTTGTTCAAAAAGCCCAGTGCAGCAGCAAGAACCAAAAGCCCCAGTGCAGCAGCAAGAACCACCACAAAAATTTGAGGAGGACCAAATGGCTTCACAGTCCACACGGGATGAAACTTAGCCTCCAGTGGCCACACTTTACCTACAAAGAGAGAATTCAGCACTGCTGCCTCAGGTTCATTTGAAAATAAGAATCCATGTTCTCCAGGTCATATAGATGAAGACCCAGCTTTGATGGTCTCACTACAAAAGAAGCTAAAACTCCTTAATACAACATATATTTCAAGTGCCCAGCTTCAGAGGCAGTTTCTCAAGAAGTCTTTAGGCCAGCAGAGCTCAATGTTTGTGGAGTGTTTACCATGTCCCTTACTTTTGGAAACTGCTCTACCACCTCCAAGGTTGTGAACTTCTGAGCATATTCCATTCCAGATTTGCATTCACAGATTTTCTAACTCTTCTCCTCTAATTGTGTCTTACCTGGGGTGAAGGTAATGTCAAGGCATTGTTGTGGATGAGAGTGGGAAGATTTTTGTGTAGCACATATTTGCATACACATTGGATTCATTTTCCAATTTCCCATTAAAAATACTGAATCCCTGACACTAACCCATACCCTACTAGACTCTGACTACTAATCCTAATATGATGGAGAAAAATAACCCAAACAGAATAGAAATACAAGCAGTACAGAGAAGGCATGGTGTATAGTTGGACTTGCCTTTTGCATTATGTAGGGTAGGTGTTATAAATCTAGATAATTTTTAATTGAAATAGTTATCCATGTGTTTTTAAAGTTAACAAATATGTGAATTTCTATCTCCCTTTCTCTGTAGCCTATTCAGCAAATGTATTTTTATATGCACATATAGAATCCTAGCTGGTATCACATGTACATACTTGTTTGGAGGCTGACGTGGCAGATAAAAATTATGAGAAGAGATAACTCCTCGTAAATGCTGTTGGATCTTAAAATTCAACCTATGGGTGATCTTCCTAGTTGAACAACATTATTCATAAATCCATGTTCAGTAAAATTAATATTTTTGGATCAGTGGACGATATATATTTCACCATGAATTTCGATTGGCATATATACTGCTACTCTTTAATGTCTGTGTGTGTTTTGTGTTTGTGTGTGTATATATATATATATATATATATATATATATATATATATATATATACAATCTCTAGATTTTTTAAAATATAAAATATATGTGTCTTATTATACACTCCCTAAATACATTCATATTCATGTATGTGGATTTATAATCAAATTTTTACAAGATTATTCTCAGAAATATTCATCCCCCTGAAACACATATTTGTTTACTAGTACTGAAAACTAACTTCAATGAAAGGTGCATACAAATCCTAATATTTCTGCAGTAACTTACCCAGGTTAATATCAATGCAAGTAGATTCCTATGGGACATGATGTGTATTTTGACATTCATTTTTATTCAACACTGGTACAGTACTATTTTTTCAGTTTATGCACATCAAAGGATAAATGTTTCATCCAAAATTTCAAAATTTAAAACTTTTGATTCACTTTCAATCACTTCCTGCTTCAGAACACATGTATTCCTCCATGTTTCTTGACTGGTCTTTCATGAGACTTCTTTGCAAACACATTATTTCCGATTTGCATAATCAATTTTGAAGCAAAACTCACACACTCTTCATGATCAACCGTAACACTAATATTACCATTAGATGTACAACTGGTTGTAATGAATGTATGTATGCCAATATCAATATAAGATTTCCTGTATATTTTCAGATATCAATTTATTCCAATTCCAATTTCTAATGTTGGGTCCAGTTATATTATTTATTCACAGTTTGGTCTATTCATTCATCATCTCTATATTCATCAAAACAGGGTACACCTATTTTTTTCCCCAATACTAATTTATAGGTTGTAAAAATATTGCTCCCCATAATGGTGGAAGAAATACTCATATCACCTGATCTACATATACATTTTTATCACAGTAATATTCTGGACACAAATGTAAAGGTAACACTTATGATTGTACCAAAACCTAAATTGAACGTGAATATATATTACTAAAACCATCCATGTCCAGGTCGCCTAATGCTCTCAAATTTCAATCCTATTGGTGACTACATATTTGTTTCTTCTAATATCATATATTCAACCTCAACCCTGTTGAAAATGTCTAATCCTGTTACTCACTTTATACTTTGCCTGATTTCCTAATGTCTCTATTTTATATCTGCTTTCCTACATATTTTCCCCAGTTCATCATTGTGACTGACTCTTCATATGTGCTGATATTTTCATTCAGTCTCTAAACGAAACCCTATTGCTAAAGAACTATATTTCCAACTCAAAGACTCACTCTTCAACCTAAACCTACTATTTTCCTAATCCTACTGACTATCCCTTTTTGACTGGATGTTCTCTTCGACATTCAGGCATCTGAGGTACTAGGTTTTATTCCATTGTATGTAGATTTACCTGCGACCACATTGCAGAATGTAATTCAAAGCTAAATATCATAATCAAGGGCCCAATGCCCTTCCTGGCTTCAAATCTTACCTAGATTTCTCTTTTCATACTTATATTTCAAATACATATTCTTATAAATATTTCAGGTTCCCAATACCATTATTCATCCAGCAGAATGATTCCTAACACAAATAAAACATGTTGTTAACCCTAACCATACACTGTTCCCTCAATCTAAATTTACAGAGGGAAGGGACAGAGTTGGTCTTACAGTAAAGAAATGTAGGGGGTCTTCCACCTACTGAGACCCTCAAAGTTCCATGCTGAAATGATCACTGGAGAATATATACGCAGCTATGAAGGACCTGAGAGAGCAAAAGTCATGTTCAATGGCAAACAACCTGGTCAGGATGAAGGTTTCTGTCTGAATCAGCCTCTCTATTCTTAATGTAGAGAAGATGGACCAAACCAGGCCTGTGTGGGTAGCTGTTCCCGGGTGCCTATGGTTGATATAAGATTCTAACTTGTGAAAGTGTCACAGGAATTAGGGACAGCCTCCTTTTCATGTGAGACTTGGAAGCCACTGGTTGGACAAAGTGATTGCCAAGGCAGTGACCTCATTCAGTTCCTGAAGGAAGTGACCTCACATCACTTCCTTAGTGAAGGAAATCTCAGAACTTGAGATTCATGAAGCCAGGCACCCAGAGTCAGTCCCAGTCCCAGTCCCAGTGGTCTCACTTGTTTGGATTTACCAAGGACAGAGTAAGTCTTTCTTGGTACCTATTGATGTGAGGATTGCAAAATGCCAGTAAAGCTCTGAAGAGGGGCCTTTCCTGAGAAAGCAGGTAGTGGCTCACCTCTGGGACCTGACACCTTCACAGAGTTGGCCAAGGAGACCAGATCTGAGACATTTCAGGCCATTTAGGGGGAAAATAATATGGCCCACCAGTCAGAGGACACTCCGGATAGTAACAGACCTTCTTGGGGGAAGGAGCTGCCTTTGTGGGTGTTGGTTTGTGGTTTTGTCTCATTTTCTGAGAATAGGTAGGCAAGGCGCTTTATGTGCTGTGGAATGAACTGTTTATTGTAAGTCATTTGACAAGGCGAGTGTTTCTATGTCTGTTTACCTCACTGTGTCCGTGGTTGTACACATTAGAAAAAAAGAATGCATCAATGGATGTGTCCTGTCTAGTAGAAAGCTTCCCAGAATTCATCCTGCCTAATTTATGAATGGAGTTCAGATTGCCTTATCAATGGGTAACACCTGCAATCTTCCTAAGTTACAGTTTTCTTCCAGAATTCTGGCCCCTCTCCAGAATAGTCTCATGGTTTTGTCTCTAAGGTATGTACCACCTCCAAGCTCTGTGACATGGCCATGTACTGGATAGCTCAAGTGAATTGTGAGCATCTCAGAAAAATCAGAAATATGTGTGACCACTAAATCTCAGTGGAGAAACCCTGCTTTGGGCCTTTTTTTTTAATTAATTTTTATTGTAGGTTGTTCAAAACATTACATAGTTCTTGATATATCATATTTCACACTTTGATTCAAGTGGGATATGCACTCCTTTTGCTTACCTATTATTCTGTTGCTATGAATGTCACGAAGTTCTTTGCCTCGGGCCACCAATTTGTGAAGCCTGAAGAAAACAGTTTTCAAATGGAAATGAATGGGCATCACCTAGGGCTCTTTGCTTAATTGCTTTGGAAAGGGGTGTGTCTGAATCAGCCTCTTGGCCCTGTGTGAGGCTGTGGCTTAGATTCTCAGCACCTGATGGATCTAAAGAAAGATCCCATGGATGCATACAGAACCAAAATAGCCAAAAGAGCGGTCATTGTGGATGAAGACTCTCGCCTTCCTTTCAAAGGTTCCTGACATCTATCAAGTGAGAATAGGGATCCTTTGGGTCAAGTGAGTTATTCAAAGCCCTGCAGAGGCTAGCCCATACGTGCTTGGGTGTTCTCATTACTCCAATTCACATAAAGAATCTAAACCCCACAGTCAGTAGGCCTCAAATTGGAGAAGCCAAGCAGTATTAATGGCAGACCTATTTGATCACTCCTCGTTCACAGTCAGGGTTTCCAGGCCACACTGATTTTAGGCAAATCGGGGGAAAGGTAGGTTATTTTGGACATTGTCTTGGTCTGTGTCCCTCATGGAAAACTCCATCCAGAGGTTATGATGAGGGTCTACATGGAAGAAGATAAGGGCCATGTGGGAGAATTTTGTTTTGAATTGTGGTAAGTTGTGTGGCAGTTGGAAGAGATGCCTGGGTTTACCTGGGCTTTAACTCTGGTGTGATTCCCCTTAGAGTCTGAGTTCTGGAACTGACCTCAGAGAAGCATTGTCATCAATTGTGTTTGAATTTTACTAGGCCATGCATGAGAGTTGCCCTTGGAACCTGAGATCTAGGCCCAGAGTGGCTTTCCACAGAGCACTGGGAATCTCAGCCAGGATATCACATGATTTTATTCTGAAAGACTTTGCAGCCACAGTTGAGTCAAAACACGCATGGACCTCACATTGTAGACCTCAATGGGCCTGGCTTCATGTGACCTTTTGGCTACTCTTTGGGAAGCCTTGCCTGTGAGTGTTCTCTAGAGCTTTCATTGAAATGAGCTTCCTCAACATTTAATGGTTCCTGAATGAATTGAAACCCCCAGCCTCATGTTCATTGGAAAATTAGAAACAATATCCTCCAGGTCACATTGTTGCACACCCAGATTTGATGGTCTCCCAACAAAGGAAGCTAAAGCTCCTAACAACAACATATATTTTTAAGTGCCCAACCTCAGAGGAAGTTTCTCAAGAAGTCTTTACACCAGCAGAGCTCCATGTTTGAGAAATGTTTACCCTGTCCCTTACTTTTGAAAACTCCTCTACCACCTCGGAGGTTGTGAACTCCTGAGCATTTTTCATTCCTGATATATATTCACAGATTTTCTAACTTTTCTCCTCTAATTGTGTCTTACTCGGAACAAAGGCAATGTCAAGGCAATGTTCTGGATGAGAGTGTGAACATTTTTTTGTAGCACATATTTACATACACATTGCATTCATTTTACAATTTTCCATTCAAAATACTGAATCTCTGACATGAAACCATACCCTACTAGACTCTGACTACTACTCCTAATATGATGGAGAAAAATAACACAAACAGAATAGGAATACAAGCAGTTAGGAGAAATCATAGTGTATAGTTGTACTTGTATTTTGCATCATTAATGGTAGGTGTTATAAATCTAGTCAATATTTAATTTAAATAGTTCTCCATGTGTTTTTAAGGTTAACAAATATGTGAATTCCTGTCTCCCTTTCTCTGTATCCTATTTAGCACATGTACTTTTAAAATGCACATATAGAATCATACCTGGTATCACATGTACATTTTTGTGAGGTGGCTGATTTGGCAAATACAATTTGTGAGAAGTGATCACTCCTCTTAAACGCTGTTGGAACTGAAAATTCAACCTATAGGTGAGCTTCCTAGTTGAACAACATTATACATAAATCCATGTTCAATTAAAGAAATATTTTTGCATCTGTGGATGATATATATATCATGATAAATTTAGATTGGCATATATATTGCTAATTTAATGTCTCTCTGTGTGTGTGTGTATTTTGTGTGTGTGTGTGTATGTGTGTGTGTGTGTATATATATATATATATATATATATATATATATATATATATATGTATATATACTCTCCAGAAATATATGTGTCTTATATACACTCTCTAAATTCATTCATGTTCATGTATATGGATTTATAATCAACTTTTCACAAGATTTTTCACAGAAATATTCATCCACCTGAAATACATATTTGTTTCCAGTACTTAAAACTAACTTCAGTTTATTTTGCATACAAATACTATTATTTTTACAGTAACTGACCCAGTTTAACATCAATGCAAGTAGATTCCAGTGGGACATGATGTGTATTTTTAAGGTCATTTTTATTCAGCACTGGTACAATACTATTTCTTCAATTTATGCACATGATAGGATATATATTCCATCCACAAGTTAGCAAACTTATAGGCAGTTGTTTCACTTTCATCACTTCCTGCTTCAGAACACATAAATTCCTCTAGGTTTCTTGACTGGGCTTTTCATGAGACTTCTTTCCAAACACATTATTTTTAATTTCCATGATCACTTTTGAAGCAAAACTCACACACTCTTCATGATAAACCATAATCCTAATATTACCATTAGATGTATTAGTGGTTGAAATGAATGTATGTATATCAATATAAGATTTCCTGTATATTTTCAGATATCAATGGAATCCATTATTTAAATTTGGAACCCATTGTATTATTTATTCACATTATGGTCTATTCATGCATTATCTCTATATTCAGAGTCACAGGATATACCTATTTGTACCCCCAATACTAATTTATACATCTTCAAAATATTGCTCCCAGAAATGGTGGAAGAAATACTCATGTCACCTTACCTACATATACATTTTATCACAGTAACATTCTGGACACAAAAAGTAAAGATGACACTTATTATTTTACCAATGTAAAGGTCAGGCGAGTGTCGGAGGAAGAGACTACCAGAGACTGTCTCATGCAACAGCCAAGGATTTATGGGGGTCCAGCATGCTGGGGTCAGAGCTCCCTTGAATAGAGCACAGAGTCCTGAGAACAGCTTAAGCAGAGCTTATATACTTTCCTTGGAGAGGGCAGATAGGAAAGTTTATTGATGGGTCAGGGCGAGTGGGCGGTTTGCGTCCAAATGGGTGAGGAAGTACATTCTGCAGTTTTGCAGTTGGGTACAGCACTTTCAGGGAACTAGATTAGCAAACAGTTCTCAAGACATCAACAGTGTTTTGTTAAGCATACCGAAAAACTGGAAGTGACAAGTACCTATTTTATTAACCTTTCATTCCCCACTTCTTCTTTTGGTTACTTTTAATCATAAAAATGATCATTGGGGGTGTCACATTTTATGTTTACTAGTGTGGTATATTGTTTTCTGATTACCATAAGTTTAACTTGTCCAATTTGAGCATGGAGAAAGGAAACTACACGGTTGATCAAACAGGGTCCTACAATTACCAATAATATGAGGATTATTAATGGACTGGCCAGGGCTGATGAAAATGTAGTTAATGAGGGGGCTTTGTGAACCAAGACTCAAACCACCTTTTTTGGGCCTCTCTCTCTTGTTGATGCTCTTCAAGGCATCTTCTTAATTTAATCATAGATTCTTTTACAACTCCAGTATGGTCGGCATAAAAACAACATTCTTCCCTCAATGCAGGACGAAGGCCCCTTCTCTCATGAAGAGGAGGTCCAACCCTCGACTGTTCTGTAAAATAACTTCAGAGAGAGAGGTTAAAGATTCGTGTAAAGCTGTGAAGGAGGTTTTTAATATCTTTAAGTTTTGGTCTATTACTGCTTCTAATTGGGTCATTTGTTGTGTCCCATGGACCAGGGCAGTGGTTCCTGTGCCCACCCCTGCAGCAACTCCTATTCATAATAGGATGACTAAAGTGAGGGATACAGGTTCCTGGCAGAACCGGGTTGTTTGCCCCCCTATTTGATATTTAAATGTACCTGCATCATGATAGAGCACTCTGGAAAACATCTGCACCATTACATAATTAATCACATCTGTTGACCATTTTATGAAAACATAAACAATGTTTAAGTGTATAGAATTGTACTGCTGTAGAGATGGACAAGGCAAGGTACCTAAGATAGCACAGAAGACAGGGAAACAGTCTTATTTGGTTGCATCCGGATTTAGAGGGCATTGCTTCTGTTGTAATCAATTAATCCCTGAACCCAAAGTTTAGGTTGTTTCAGAATTTTGTACCCAGCATGTAAGGGAAGGGGCTCAGAAGTTCACAGTCTGCAGAAGTTCACAAAAAGCAGTTTTTGTTTCTGTTTTTTTTTTCCTCTGTTCTGGGAAAGTTAACTTCTTAAGGACACCTGGGAGGGGGAGAGCTTTTTTCTTCTTTTTTTTCTTTTCCTCCCTGCCAGCTGTTACCATGGAGCCCAGTTGGTAACTTCTATATCTTAGAAATGTAGCCATCTCTATGAAGCCCCAGCTCTAGGGCAGAAGCCTTCTTCATATATTTTGTTAAAAACTACTAAGGGGGTGTCTAGCTTAGGAGTGCTGATTTTTCCAGCCAGTGGCCAAGTAGAACAGAGCAACACGAATAGAGGAAGTTTATCTACATTGAACTCTTTTATAGGAACTGTGTTGCTGAAAGGCTTAAAGTCAGCCATGGTGAAGACTTCTGGAGAAGGTCATTTAAGACTTTTCTGTGGGCCTGATACAGAGGGGAAGACAGGGAAGGCAGGGGATGAGAGCAGCTCCGTGGATCTGAGGATGAGGAAAAAGAGATATAAAAGAATTATGGGAAAGGGGTTTGGGATTTTCCTGGCAACAAAACTTGAGCAGTAGAACAGGTAGAGCAGAGGGAAAGACGGGAGTGAGTATCCCAAAAAGCCTGTGAGGGACTTTAAATTCTTAGTAACCTGTTTTCAGTGATGACAAAGCAACTTTAAAGGCCATTTTAATTACATCTTTGATAGGCGTCTGAGGGCACTCCTCAGCTGGTTTGAGCTTTGGGTTAGCTGGTAAGAGGACCTGGTGGGACCCGGTGTGGGCACTGACAGGAGGAGAGAGGAGTGAGTGGGTGGAAGGGTACCTCAGTACCTGCAAGCTCAGCAAGGGGCAATGGTCTGAGAACCGACGGAAATTTGGGTTTTTGATCTAGTAACTGGAGCTGAGAAATCAGGTTGCTGATGTGGGAGTGACAGCAGAGAGTCTGGGGCAGAAGGCTGCGGGTGAGTATCTATTGGAGAAGCATAGTTCAGGATTTGAGCATAGGAGGGAAAAGGCCTACACGTAGGGGAATTTCCTTCCACACTTTTGAGCACTTGTCGAAGTTGAAAAGGTCACGCAAAATTTGAGGATCTAGAGACCCTTCTGGTGGCCATCGGTTTTTGTTATCTAACTGGTAATATGGCCAATGCTGTGTACTGAATTTGATGAGGAGTTTTGCTTCCACCAGGTAGCCCCTGTATCCTCACACCCCCATTATTTACAGAAGAAGTTGGCTTTTCCCCCACACAGTCGTGGCTGTTTTTGGCTTTGGTAGTCCGCCAGGCAAACATAGTAATCTAGGCTAGCCAACCTGCATCTGGCTCGCGTGTCCCTACATCCATAATGTTTGTTTCCATTATCTATTGTATGGAAAGTATTTAATGGAATTTTTGGGGATCCTCTTCATCAGGGATTTCCCAATAGGAAAGACGTATAGCCAGCTGACAAATTTCTTGGTGGAGAGATGGCCACCAGGTCCCTAAGTGGGCTGTATGTGCGATAGACCATACTTCTTGTCTAGTAGGATTTGTGATCAGCCATCGCTGCTGAACGGGTTGATGAGGGTTAGGACTACTGGTGACCAATTGGAGAGTCTATAGTCTTATTCACATGGCGAATTTACAATTTGAAAATGTTACCAGTCTTTTTCATTTTTCAGCCAGATTCTGGACAGGGCACAGGCTTGAGATGAGAATTAGGAACCAGGAAGTGATTCCGTCTAACTTTAGCACTGTAGGTGTTATAAGTAGCACCTGGTATGGTCCTGTCCAGCCAGGTTCCAGGGATGACACCTGATGTTGTCTTATGTAGACAAAGTCTCTTACTTGATATAGATGTGGAGTACCCTCTTCAGCAGGTTGGTAGGCAGTGGCCAGCTGTTTCCACAGGTATTGCTGAGTTCCTTCCAGAACTTTAAGTCTGTCAAGCAAGGTGGTGTGGAAGGGATCGTTAGATCTTTGAGTTAGGGTTAGGTCCCTTACTGGAGATGGGGCCCCATAGAGAATTTCATAGGGGGTGAGGTTACACAAAGAAACAGAGGGAGTATTTCTTGCATGAAATAGTGCATAAGGCAGGAGCATAGTCCAATCTTTTATGCTACTCTTTAAGCTTAATTCCGTTTAGGTCTCTTTAATGGTTCTATTTAATTTTTTTACCTGTCCTGAACTCTGGGGTCTATAAGCACAATGTAACTTCCAATTAATCCCCAGGGTCCTGGCTAACCCCTGAGTTACCTGGGCCATGAACGCTGGTCCATTATCAGACCCTATTACCTTAGGCAGGCCGTACCTTGGAAAAATATCTTTCAGGATCTTCTTGACCACCATTTGCGCCTTTTTTTTTTTGGGGGGGGGAGGCTTCAATCCATCCTGAAATATATCTACAAAGAGTAGGAGATATTTAAGTCCATACCATGCTTGCTTAATTTCAGTAAAGTCCACTTCCCAGAATTGTCCTGGTCTGGTTCCTCGTAGGTGCTTTCCTGCAGGAAAGTTGGAAGGGTAAGCATTAACCTATTGACAGACCCGACAGGCTTTTTTTTACCTGTTCAGTTATTTCCTTTCACTGTGAGTCGGTTAGTGGAAAACTCTGTTCTTGATCCTTCAGGAATGCCTGCAATTTCTTTGAACCAAGGTGAGTGAACTGATGTACATTTTTAACGTAGTGTAGGGCTTTCTGAAATTTCAGGCTTTGCTCAGTGAAGTTGAGGAGTACAGTGTCAGTGTCCTTAGATATTATCAAAAGCTTGCTGGATCTCAGGGGTCCATTAGAATTGGGCATCTCCTTTAACAGCGGGTGTAAATGAGAAGTTAAGGACCCAAACACAGGAATCCTTAACCTGCAAAACCCAGCAGTCCCAAGAAACTCTCTGTGTTGTCTGCTGTTAGATGGGGGTGGTTTCTGCACAACCTTTTGATTTCTGGGCTCAGTGAGCCATCGTTTACTGCCCCTAAAGGAATAGCCCAGGAAGATTACTTCTTGCTGGCAAATTTGGGCCTTTTAGGAAGAAGCTCTATACCCGAGTTGAGGAAGCTCACATAATACTGCTTGGGTCCCAGATTCACAGATATCCTTGGTGTTGGGTGCCAGTAGCAGGTCATCCACGTATTGAAGCTGGGTGACTTCGGGGTGCGTAGTTCTGAAGCTGTTGAGATCTCTTTGGAGGGCTTCATCAAAGAGAGTGGGGGAGTTTTTCAACCATTTTGGGGAGTCTAGTCCAAGTTAGTTGACCACACGTTCCAGTTTCTGGGTCTACCCACTAGCAAGCAAACAGCAACTGACTATATTTATGCAGAGGCAAGCAAAAGAAAGCATCTTTTAAGTCCAGAACAGTATACCATTTCCTCTCAGGGTTCAGAGTGATAAGCAGATTGTACGGATTAGGTACACTGGGGTGAATGTCCTACACTCTGTTGTAGGTCTCTCTTATGTCTTTAATGGGGGATAGTCCCCGGCTCCTGGCTTTTTATACTGGTAGCGGGGGAGTGTTTTAGGATGATTGACAAGGCCTTAGGACCCTAAGGCCAGATATTTCTGAATATGGGGCCTTATCCCATCTTTAGCTTTTTTGCTCAGAGGATATTTTTTGACATTGATTGGGGAGGCTGAGGTTTTGAACTCCACTGTTTTTGGAGGTTGTTTCATGGCTAGTCCTAACCCAGCAGTTTTTTTCCAGGCATCTGGGTAATCTGTTATCCATTTCTGGGGTAGCTTGCCTGTTTGATCAGTCTTGGGGGGTGTGAAGTGTTGCTGTTCATCTTCTACTGACATATTTAAAGCCGTGAATATAGGAGTTTATACTAAAGGATTTAGAAATATCATTTTGGGGCCTTCATGGTTAAAAGTCATTTTGGCCCGGAGCTTGGTGAGCAGATCTCTGCCCATCAATGGGGCCAGGCATTCTGGGATTATTAGGAAGGAGTGATGGATTTTTCCTTTCCTCATGTCCATGGTTTTCTTAGTTGTCTAATTCCCATATTTACTGGTGTTAGCACTTTGAACTAGAGAGCTTTTATTTGATAGAGGGCCCAGTGGGGCCTTAAGGACTAAGTATACTGCCCCTGTATCCACTTCAAAGTTTACTGGGGTCCCCTCCACATCAAAAGTTACCCTGGGTTTATTGGGAGTCTAGCAATCTGGGGCTCAGTGCTCACTTGAATAGAGCAGAGAGCAATGAGAACAGCTTAAGCAGAGCTTATATACTTTCCTTGAAGAGGGCAGGGAGGGAAGCTTATTGATGGGTCAGGGCGAGTGGGCGGTTTGCGTGCAAACAGGTGAGGGTGTACATTCTCTGTTTGGCAGTTGGGGACAGCACATTCTGGGGAAAGAATTAGCAAACAGTCCTCAAGGTTTCAACAGTGTTTTGTTAAGCATACAGAAAAACAGGAAGTGACAAGTACCTATCTTATTAACCTTTCACCAAATCCTAAATGGAAAGTGAGCATGGATTTCTAAAAACATCCATTTCCAGGTTGCTTAATGCTCGCAAATCAATCCTATTGGTGACTACATATTTGTTGCTTTCTAAGATTATATATTCAACCTCAACCCTGTTGAAAATGACTAATACTAACCCTCACTTTATGCTTTTTCTGATTTCCTAATGTCTCCATTGATATCTGCTTTCATACATATTTTCCTGAGTTCATCATTGTGACTGACTCTTTACATGTGCTGAAATTTACATTCACTCTCTATCCGAAACCCTATTGCTACAGAACTTTTGTTCGAAATCCTATACTCACTCTTTTTTCTATACCTACCAACTATCTTCCTAATCCTACCGACTATCCCTTTTTGACTGGAAATTCTCTTTGACAATCAATCATCCAAGGTACAAGGTCCTATGCCATTGTATATCAATTTATCTGAGACATCTGTGCAGAATATAATTCAAAGCTAAGTATCCCAATCAACAGCCCAATGCCCTTCTTGGATTCAAACCTTATCTAGATTTCTGTTTTCATACTTATATTTCACCTATATATTCTCGTAAATATCGCGAGTTCCCAATACCATTGTTCATTCCTCAGTATGATTTCTAACCTAAATCAAACCTGTTATTACTCTAACCATACACTGTACCCTCAAACTAACTGTACAGAAGAGCCGGGAGAGAGTTTGTCTTACAATACAGTAATGTAGGGGCTCTTCCACCTGCTGAGAACATCAAAGGTACAAGCAGAAATGATACCCTGGAGAAGTTGCAGGCAGCTATGAAGGACCTAATAGAGCAAAAGTCATCTTCCATGACAAACAACCTGGTCAGTATTAAGGGATGTGTCTGAATCAGCCTCTCCTTTCTTAATGTAGAGAAGATTGATCAAACCATGCCTGTGTGGAGAGCTGTTCCCAGGTGCCTATGGTTGATATACCATTCTAACTTGTGAAAGTGTCACAGGAAGTAGTGGCAGCCTCCATCTCATGGGAACCTTGGATGAATCTGGTAGGACAAAGTGGTTGCCAAGGCAGTGACCTCATTCAGTTCCTGAAGGAAGTGACCTCACCTCACTTTCCTGGTGATGGAAATCTCTGAATTTGGGATCCAGGAAGCCAGGCACCGAGAGCAAGTCCAAGTCCCAATCCCAGTGGTCTCACTTGTTTGGATTTACCAAGGACAGAGTCAGTCTTCCTTGGTACCTACTGATATGAGGATTGCCAAATGCCTGAAGAGCTCTGAAGAGGGGCCTTTACTGAGAAAGCAGGTAGTGGTTCACCGCTGGCTGTTGACAACTTCACAGAGTTGGCCAAGGAGACCAGATCTGAGACAGTACAGGCCATTTTAGGGGAACATAGTATGGCCCACTATTCAGAGGACACTCCGGATAGTCACAGACCTACTTGAGTTAAGGAGGTGCCTTTGTGGGTGTGGGTGTGAGTTTGTGGTTTTGTCTCATGTTCTGAGAATAGGTAGGAAAGGCTGTTGTTTTGATTGGAGTGGACTGTTTCTAGAAAGTCGTTTGACTAGGCGAGTGCTTCTATGTCTGTGTATCCCACTCTGTCCATGGTTGTAGACATTCGAAAAGAGAATGTATCAATGTATGTGTCCTGTCTAGTGGAAAACTTTCCAGCATTCATCAGGCCTAGTTGATGAATGGACTGTGGCTTTCCTTATGGATGGGCAACTCCTACTAACTTCCTAAGTTCCTGTTTTCTTCCTGAATTCTGGCCACTCTCCAGAATAGCCTCATAGTTTTGTGTCCAAGATACATACCACCCAAAAGCTCTGTGACATGGCCATGTACTTGATAGCTATAGGAAATGGGAACATCTTAGAAAACTCAGACATCATTGTGACCAGTAAACGCTCAGTGAAGAACCCATATTTTGGTTCATTTGCTTACCTATTGTTCTGTTGCCCTGAATGTCAGGAAGGTCTTTGCCTCAGGCCACCCCTTTGTGAAGCCTGAATAAAACAGTTTTAAAATGGAAATAAATGGGAATAACTTGTGGTTCTTTGCTTTGGAAAGGGATGTGTTTGAATCAGCCTCCTAGCCCTGTATGAGGTTGTGGCTTAAATTTTCAGCACATGATGGATCTAAAGATAGATACCATGTGTGCAATCAAAACCATAATGGCAAAAATTCAGTAATTGTGGATGAGTCTCTTGCCTTCCTCTGTTAGGTACCTGACCTCTATCAAGTGAGACAGGGATCCTTTTGGTCAAATGAGTTTTTCAAAGTCCTGCAGAGGTGCTTGTGTTTTCTCGTGACTCCAAATCACATAAAAAAATCTATACCTGAGAGTCAATAGTGCTCAAATTGGAGAAGCAGAGCAGTATTAACGGCAGGCCTATTTGATCACTTCTGGTTCACAGGAAGGGTTTCCAGGCCACCCTGACTTTAGGCAAATGAGGGGCAAGGGAGAATATTTTGGACACTGTCTTGGGATGCGTCCCGCATGGAAACCTCCAGCCAGAGTTTATGATGAGTGTCTATATTTAACAAGATGAGGGCCATGTGGGAGTGTTTTGGTTTTAATTGTGGTCATTCGTGTGGCGGTTGGAAGAGATGACTGGATCCAAATGGGCTTGAACTATGGTGTCATTCCCCTTAGAGACTGAGTTCTGGAACTTACCTCAGAGAAATATTGCCATGAATTGTGTTGGGATTTAGGAGGCCACGCATGAGAGTCACCCTTGGAAACTGAGATCTAGGCCCAGTGTCGCTTTACACAGAGCACTGGGAATCTCAGGAGGATATCACACAATTTTATTCTTAAAAACTTGTCAGACATATTTGATAGTCAAAACACACATGGACCTCAATTGTAGACCTCAATGGGCCTTGCTTCATGTGACCTTTTGGCCACTCTTTGGGAAGCCTTGCCTGTGACAGTTCTCCAGAGCTTTCATTGAAATGAGCTTCCTCACCATTAAATAATTTCTGAATGAATTGAAACCCACAGTGTCTCCAACTTCATCCTTGAAAATTGGCTAGATAAATACCATGAAATTTTTGAAATTTCCTTGACCAGGTGGCACTGGAGAACATTTGGATGTCCAGTTGCTGATCATGAGTGTACCAGACAGTGTGTTGATTGACTGGTTTTCATGAAAATGGTGTAGAAAAGAGATGCCAGTCATTTGAAGCCTGTTGAGTAATGGGCCCAGAGCGGGGGTGAGCAAGTGTGTGATAAAACATCTGTGGTGGGGTCATGTGGATCTGCCATTGGCTTCCAAATGGCTTGAGACTGACATGGTGCAGCCAGCAGATCCTGTGTTTAAAGACATCTGGTTATATAGAGAGGTTTCAGGGCAATGTTCAAAATCAGGTTTCTATGGTCAAGGGAGCAACCTATGTGGTATACAAGCCCTGTTGGTGCATTCTCCTGCAGACCCTGACCCACCACACGTGAAAGAACTTCCTCCAGCCCTTTGTCCCAGTTGAACTCCTTGTATTTCATGAAGCAAATACCAAACTCCGAGTGCAGTATCAAGAAACGTTTTGAAAAGTGGAGGATGACCTAATGGCTTAGCAGTCTACATGGGGAGACACTTAGACCCAGTGGCCATAGTTTACCTACAAAGAGAGAAATCAACACTGCTGCTTCATGTTCATTGGAGAATTATAAACCATGTCCTCCAGGTCACAGATGTGCAGACCAAGCTTTGATTGTCTCACTAGAAAGGAAGCTAAAGCTCCTGACAACAACATATATTTCAAGTGCCCAACCTAGAGGCAGTTTCTCCAGAAGTCTTTAGGCTGGTAAATCTCCATGTTTGTGGAGATTTTACACTTTCCCTTACTTTTGGAAACTCCTCTACCAACTCCAAGGTTGTGAACTCCTGAACATTTTTCATTTCAGATATGCATTCAAAGATTGTCTAACTCTTCTCCTCTAAATGTGTCTTACTTGGGGTGAAGGTAATGTCAAGGCATTGTTCTGAATGAGAGTGGGAAAATTTTTGTGTAGCACACATTTGCATACACATTGATTCATTTTACAATTTTCCATTTGAAATACTGAATTCTTGACACTATCTCATACCCTACTAGACTCTGACTACTAATCCTAATATGATGGAGAAAAATACCCAAACAGAATGAAAATACAAGCAGTTTACAGCAGGCATGGTGTATTGTTGGACTTCCTTTTTGCATGATAGAGTGTAGGTATTCTAAATCTACTCAATTTTTAATTGAAATAGTCCTCCATGTGTTTTTAATGTTAACACATATGTAAATTCCTGTCTTCCTTTCTATGCAGCCTACTCAGCACATGTATTTTTATATGCAAATATAGAATCCTACATGGTCTCACACGTACATTTTTTTGAGTTGGCTGACTGGGCAGAAACAAGTTGTGAGAAGAGATCTCGTAAACGCTGGTGGAACTGAAAATTAAAACTATGGGTGAGCTTCCCAGTAGAACAATTTATACATAAATCCATGTTCAGTAAAATAAATATATTTTCATCTGTGGATGATATATATTACTGATAAATTACGTTTGGCATATATATTGATACTTTTTAATGTATTTTTGTGTTTTTCTGTATATATATATATATATATATATATATATATATATATATATATATATACACACACACACACACACACACACACACTCTCCAGATTTTATAAAATATGAAATATATGTCTCTTATATACACTCCATCAATTCATTCATATTCATGTATGTGGATTTATAATCAACTTTTCACAAGATTATTCTCAGAAATATTCATCTACCTGAAATACATATTTGTTTCCCAGTATGAGAACTAACTTCAATCAATGGTGCTTACAAATCCTAATATTTTTACAGTAACAGACCCAGTTTAACATCAATGCAAGTAGATTCCTATGGGACTTAATGTCTATTTTGACCTTTATTTTAATTCAACCCTGGTACATTAGTATTTCTTCAGTTTTTGCACATCATAGGACATATATTTCATCCACAAGTTAGCAAATTAATAAGAATTTGTTTCACTTCCTGCTTCAGAACACATGAATTCTTCCATGTTACTTGACTGGTCTTTTCATGAGACTTCTTTCCAAACACATTATTTTTGATTTCCATAATCAATTTTGAAGCTAAACTCACACACTCTTCATGATAAACTATAACATTAATATTACCATTAGATGTAAAACTGGTTGGAATGAATGTATGCATATCAATATAAAATTTCCTGTATATTTTCACATTTCAATTCAATCCATTATTTAAAGTTGGAACCAGTTATGTTATTTATTCACTGTATGGTCTATTAATGCATTATCTCTATATTCATAAACACAGTGCACACCTATTTGTCCCCCCATTACTAATTTGTACCTCTTCAAAATATTGCTCCCAGAAATGGTGGAAGAAATACTGATGTCACCTTATCTATATATACATTTTATCACAGTAATATTCTGGACACAAAAAGCAAAGGTCAAACTCATGATTGTATCAAAGCCTAAATGGAAAGTGAGCATGGATTACCAAAAACAACCATGTCCTGGTTACCTAATGCTCTCAAATGTCAATCCTATTGATGACTACATATTTGTTTCTTTCTAAGATTATATATTCAACCTCAAGCCTGTTGGAAATGTCTAATTCTATCACTCACTTTACACTTTGCCTGATTTCCTAATATCTCTATTGATATCTGCTTTCCTACATATTTTCCCTAGTTCATCATTGTGACTCATACTTCACATATGCTGACATTTACATTCACTCTCTACCCGAAACTCTATTGCTAAAGAACTCTTGGTCCAAATCCTATACTCACTCTTCTTTATAAACCTACTGACTATCTTACTAATCCTACTGACTATCACTTTTTAACTCGATGTTCTCTTCAACAATCAATCATTCAAGGTAAAAGGTCCTATGCCATTTTATATCAATTCATCTGAGACACATGTGCAGAACATAATTGAAACCTAAGTATCCCACTCAAGGGCCCAATGCCCTTCTGGCTTCATATCTTACCTACATTTCTGTTTTCATACTTATATTTCACCTATATATTCTTGTAAATATCACAGGTTCCCAATACCATTATTCATCCGGCAGAGAGATTCCTAACCCAAATCGAACATGTTATTAACCCTAAATATACACTGTTACCTCAATCTAACTTTACAGAAGAGGAGGGACAGAGTTTCTCTTTAAATACCGGAATGTAGGGAATCTTCCACCTGCTGAGAACATCAAAGGTCCATGTAGAAATAATCCCTGGAGAAGATGTAGGCAGCTGTGAAGTTCCCGAGAGAGCAAAAGTCATCTTCCATGGCAAACAACCTGGTGAGGATGAAGGGATGTGTCTGTATCAGCCTCTATCAACTTAATGTAGAGAAGATAGACCAAACCAGGCCTGTGTGAAGAGGTGTTCCCAGGTGCCTATGGTTGATATACCATTCTAACTTTTGAAAGTGTTACAGAAAGTAGGAACAGCCTCCATCTCATGGGCCCTTAGAAGTAACTATTTGGACAAAGTTGTTGCCAAAGCAGTGACCTCATTCAGTTTCTGAAGGAAGTGACCTCACCTCACTTCCTTTGTGATGGAACTCTCTGAACTTGGGATCCAGGAAGAATGGCACCCAGAGCCAGTCGCAGTCCCAGGCCCAGTGGTCTCACTTGCTTCAATTTACGAAGGACAGAGTCAGTCTTTCTTAGTGCCTACAGATGTGAGGATGTTCAAATGCCAGAAAAGCTCTGAAGAGGGGCCTTTCCTGAGAAAGCAGGTAGTGGCTCACCCATGGCTAATGACAACTTCACAGAATTGGCCAAGGAGACCAGATTTGAGACACGACAGGCCATTTGGGGGGAATATAGTATGGCCCACCATTCAGAGGACACTCTGGGTAATCACAGAACTACTTGGAGCAAAGGTGGTGCCTTTGTGGGTGTGGGTGTATGTTCATGGTCTTGTCTCATGTTCTGAGAATAGGTAGGAAAGACTGTTTGTTTGGATTGGCGTGGACTGTTTCTAGTTAGTCGTTTTGCAATGCGAGTGCTTCTTTGTCTGTGTATCCCACTGTGTCCGTGGTTGTAGACATTAGAAATAAGAATGCATCAAAGGATGTGTCCTGTCTAGTAGAAAGCTTCCCAGCATTCATCTTGCCCAATTTATAAATGGACTGTGGCTTTTGTTATCAAAGGGCAACACCTGATATCTTCATAAGTTTCTGTTTTCTTTCTGAATTCTGGACACTCTGCAGAATAGCTTCATGGTTTTGTGTCCAAGATATTTACCACCTAAAAGCTCTGTTATATGGCCATGTAGTGGGTAGCTAGTGTGACCAGGAAAGTCTCAGTGGAGAAACCCTGATTTGGGCTTTTTGCTTACCTATTGTTCTGTTGCCCTGAATATCAGGAAGGTATTTACCACAGGCCAATTCTTTGTGAAGCCTGAAGAAAAAAGTTTTCAAATGGAAATGAATGGACATCACCTGTAGCTCTTTGCTTAATTGCTTTGGAAATGGATTTGTCTGAAACAGCCTCTTGGCCCTGTGTGAGTCTGTGGTTAGATTCTCAGCACCTGATGGATCCCATGTGTTCATCCAAAACCAAAATGATCAAAAGAGCAGTCATTGCGGATGAAGTCTCTTGCCTTCCTCTGTAAGGTTCCTGACCTCCATCAAGTGAGAAGAGGGATTCTTTGGGTCAAATGCATTCTTTAAAGCCAAGGAGAGGCAAGCCCAAAGGTGCTTGCATTTTCTCATGCTTCCAATTCACATAAAGAATCTAAACCCCACAGTCAGTCATCCTCAAATTGGAGAAGCAGAGCAGTATTAACGGCACACTATTTGATCACTCCAGGTTCACAGGAAGGTGTTCAGGCCACCCCGACTTTAGGCAAATGAGGGGCAAGGGAGCTAACTTTGGACACTATCTTGTTCTGCATCCCTCATGGAAACCTCCAGCCAGAGTTTATAATGAGTATCTATATGGAAGAAGATGAGGGCCTTGTGGGAGTGTTTGGGTTTTAATTTTGGAAGTTTGTGTGGCGGTTGAAAAAGATGACTGGCTCCACCTGGTCTTGAACTCTGGTGTGATTCCCTTTAGAGACTGAGTTCTGGAACTGACCTCAGAGAATTATTGCCATGAGTTGTGTTGGGATTTTAGGAGGCCATGAATGACAGTCGCCCTTTGAAACTGAGATCTGTGCCCAGAAAGGCTTTCCACAAGGCACGAGGAATCTCAGCCAGAATATCACATGATTTTATTCTGAAAGACTTGGCAGCCATAGTTGAGAGGCAAAACACACATGATCTCACATTGCAGACCTCAATGGGCCTGGCTTCATGTGACCTTTTGGCGACCCTTTGGGAAGCCTTGCCTGTGAGTGTTCTCCAGAGCTTTCATTGAAATGAGCTTCCTCAACATTTAAAGGTTCCTGAGTGAATTGAAAATCATAGTGCCTCCAACTTCATCCTTGAAAAATGGCTAGAGAAATACCATGGAATTTTTGAAATTTTCATGACCAGGTGGCACTGGAGAACTTTTTGATGTCCATTTGCTGATCATGAGTATACCAGACAGTGCCTTGATTGACTGCGTTTCTTAAAAATGGTGTAGAACAGAGATGCCAGTAAGTTGGAGCCTGCTGAGTAGTGGGCCTAGAACAGTGGTGGGCAGGTGTGTGATAAAACATCTGTGTTGGGGCCATGTAGATCTGCCATTGGCTTCCAAATGGCTTGTAACTGACATTGTGCAGCAAGCAGACCCTTATATGTAAAGGCATCTTGTTATATGGAGAGGTTTCAGGGCAATGTTCAGAATCAGGATGCTATGGTCAAGGGGTCAAACTATGTGAAATAGAAGCCTGACTGGTGCATTCTCCTGCAGACCCTGAGGCACCACATGTGACAGAACTCCCTCCAGCACTCTGACCAAGTTGAACTCCTTGTATTGTGAAGCAAATAACAAACTCCCAGTGCTCTACTAAGAAAAGTAGAGCATGATCAATTAGCTTCACAGTCCACACAGATTGACCCTTAGACTCCAGTTGCCACAGTTTACCTACAAAGTGAGAATTCAGCACTGCTGCCTCATGTTCATTGGAAAATAAGATACCATGTCCCCCAGGTCACATAGATGCAGACCAGTTTTGATGCTCTCACTATAGAGGAAGCTAAAGCTTCGGACCACAACATACATTTTAAGTGCCCAAACTCAGAGGCAGTTTCTCAATATGTCTTTAGGCCTGCAGAGCTCCATGTTTGTGGAGTGTTTACCCTGTTCCTTACTTTTGGAAACTCCTCTACCACCTCCAAGCTTGTGAACACCGAGAATATTCCATTCCAGATATGTATTCACAGATTTTCTAACTCTTCTCCTCTAATTGTGTCTTATTAGGGGAGAAGGTAATGTCAAGGCATTGTTCTGAATGAGAGTGGGAAGATTTTTGTATCACACATATTTGCAAACACAATGGGTTTATTTTCCTATTTTCTATTCGAAATACTGAATCTCTGACACTAATCCATAACCTACTAGACTCTGACTACTAATCCTAATATGATGGAGAATAGTAACCCTAACAGAATGGAAATACAAACAGTTCAGAGAAGGCATGGTGTATACTTGGACTTCCCTTTTGCATTATATGGGGTTGGAGTTATAAATATAGTCAATGTTTATTGAAATATTTCTCCATGTGTTTTTAACGTTAACAAATATGTGAATTCCTCTCCCCTTTCTCTGTCACCTATTCAGCACATGTATTTTTATATGCTCATATAGAATACTACCTGGTATCACACAGACTTTCTTCTGAGGTGGCTGACTTGGCAGATACAAATTGTGAGAAGAGATCACTCCTCCTAAACCCATTTGGAACTGAAATTTCAACCTATGGGTGAGCCTCCTAGTTGAACAACATTATACATAAATCCATTTTCAGTAAAATGTATTTTTTTGGATATGTGAAGGATATATATTTCATTTTGAATTTCGATTGGCATATATATTGCTACTTTTTAATGTCTGTGAGTGTGTTTCTGTGTGTGTGTATATATATATATATATATATATATATATATATATATATATATATCACTCTCCAGATTTTTCAAAATATGAAATATATGTGTCTTATTATACACTCCCTAAAATCATTCATATTCACGTATGTGGATTTATAATCAACTTTTCACAAGATTATTCTCAGAAATTCAGATTATTCATTCACCTGAAATACATATTTGTTTCCTAATACTGAAAACTAACTTCAGTAAATGCTGCATACAAAGCATGATATTTCATCATTGCCTGATGGCCACGAATAGAGTGCATCACACCCAGTGTAACGCGTCACTGCACAGGTGAATAACGAGATAGAACCACAAAAAACTATCTTGTTAAGAACTTACAGCAAAATGGGGGTGCACCAAAACCTATAAGAAAGATTTTTAGCACTGAGATCTGGTAATTGGGTCTGAAAAACGAGCCAAATGTGCAACCGGAGATCCGGTCTGACTGATCCTCAAAACAATAGAGTGTCTGGGTTCCAATAGACACCCTCCACACCCAACAAATGACAGGCCCAGAATACAGATTGAACTGCAGAGAAGCATCACTCAGGGGAAATCTAGTCTAGCAGGAGAAACCAGGACTAGAAGGAGAAACCAGGGGACTAGAGGCCAGGCTCTTGTGACTGGGAAGCTGGAGAACACAGAAGCGCAGGTGACAGTCCACCTGCTGTCCGCGTGACTGGGCGTCTGGAGAACACCGGCGCGCAGGAGACCGACTGCGCCACTGGGTGGCTAGTGATTGCCCACCCGCCAGTGACCTAGAGCTGAAACCAACTGGAGACAGTCCAGTTCCATCCCCGTATTCGAACATTTCGGCAAGGAGCCTGGGCCCGCCAAAGCAGAGGGGTGACGTCACTGGAGCTCGGCCTTCGGAATTCCCTACAAGTGGAATCCACTTTAGCAGGCATAGTCTACCAACACAAAGGAGAGACAACAGAGATACACAACACCGAAACAAATCTATAGAATAAAACAGAAACACAGCAATCAAATAGAGCTGGAAAGTAACATGAGCATCATGAAAAAACAAGGGAAAGAAAGGAGTACAAACAATGCAGGACAACTTAATTCTACAGGAGGACCTAGAAGCATCAGAAACAGGGATAGGGAAAGAACTTAAGGCATTCCTAACTCAGATGGAAAGGAATATTAGAGAAGACATGAGGCAGCAAGTCCAAGCAATAAAAGTATATTTTGAAAATGAATTAAACAAACAAACTCAAATGGCAAACAACGAGCTTTACCAGGAGATAGAGATCTTAAAAGAAATCAAACAGTAATACTAGAAATGCAGGAAAGTATTAACCAAATTAAAAACTCAAACGAGAATATTACAAATAGACTAGATCAAGCAGAAGTCAGAATATCAGATAATGAAGACAAAGTTTATCAACTTGAAAAGAATATAATCAACACAGAAAAGAGGCTTAAATCCCACTAGCAATCTATTCAAGAGATATTGGATGTCATAAAAAATGAGAGTCATTGGGATAGAAGAAGGCATAGAGATTCAAACCAAAGGAATGGAGAACATATTTAATAAAATAATTCTAGAAAACATCCCAGAGATGAAAGATGGATCGGATTGTCAAATCCTGGAAGCCTACAGGACCCCAAACATTCAAAATCATAATAGACAAACTCCAAGACATATAATTATGAAGATAGCCAACATACAGAACAAGGAGAGAATATTAAACACTATAAGAGAAAGGAGGCAGATTACATTCAGGGGAAAACCAATTAGGTTAATGACTGATTTTTCATCACAGACTTTGAAAGCGAGAAGATCCTTGAACAATGTATTTCAAATGCTGAAAAATAATGGATTCCAACCAAGAATACTGTATCCAGCAAAATTAAGGTTCAGATTTGAAAACGAAATTAAAGTCTTTCACAATAAACAAAAGCTAAAAGAATTCGCAGCCAGAAAACCAGCACTGCAAAGCATTTTGAGCAAAATACTACAAGAAGAGGAATTGATAAATAGTGCAGAAAACTAACAGCAGGAGGTATCTCAGTAAAGGGGGAGGAAAATAACCAAAAAAGTAAAAACTAGCCAAACTAAAACATAATAAATAAATAAACATGATTGGAAGAACAAATCATATTTCAATTGTAACCTTAAATGTTAATGGATTATATTCACCAATCAAGAGAATGGGCTAGTAACCTGGATCAAAAAAAATAAATCCAACAATATGCTGCCTTAAGGAGACTCATATGATAGGAAAAGACATACACAGGGTGAAGGTAAAAGGTTGGGAAAAATCATACCACTCACATGGCCCTCAGAAGCAAGAAGGAGTGGCCATACTCATGTGGAATAAAATCAACTTCAAACCTAAGTTAATCAAAAGGGATAAAGAAGGACACTATATTCTGTTAAAAGAAACCATCCACCAACAAGACATAACAATTATGAATTTGTATGCACCAAGCAATGGAGCTGCAATGTTCATAAAACAAACTCTCCTCAAGTTCAATAGCCAAATAGACTACAACACAATAATTATGGGTGACTTCAAGACACCACTCTCGGCATTAGACAGATTCTCTAGACAAGAACTGAATAAAGAAACTATCAAACTCAACAGCACAATTTGTAACCTAGACTTGAACGACATATATAGAATATATCAGCCATCATCAAGTGGATACACGTTCTTCTCAGTTTCACATGGATCCTACTCAAAGATAGACCATATATTATGCCATAGGGCAATTCTTAGTAAATATAAAAGCATGGAGATTATACCATGCACTATATCTGATAATAATGGAATGAAACTGGAAATCAATGATGAAAGAAGTAAGGAAAAATCCTACATCACATGGAAAATGAACAACATGCTACTGAATGATCAATGGGTTACAGAAGACATAATGGAGGAGATAAAAAAAATTCTTAGAGACAAATGACAATACAGACACAACATACCAGAATCGATGGGACACAATGAAAGCAGTTTAAGAGGGAAGTTCATTTCTTGGAGTTCTTTCCTCAAAAAAAGAAAAAAAATCAACAAATAAATGAACTCACACTACACCTCAAAAACCTAGAAAAGGAAGAGCAAAACAACAGCAAATGTAGTAGAAGACAAGAAATAATTAAATTTAGAGCAGAAATCAACAAAATTGAAACAAAAAAAAATTAAAAAATTTGATAAAACTAAAAGTTGGTTCTTTGAAAAAATAAATAATATTGACAGGCCCACAGCCATGCTAATGAAGAGAAGAAGAGAGAGAACTCAAATTACTAACATACGGGATGAAACAGGCAATATCACAACAGACACTACAGAAATACAGAAGATAATTAGAAAGTATTTTGAAACACTATATTCCAATAAAATAGAAGATAGTGAAGATATCGATGAATTTTTTAAGTCATAAGATCTGCCCAGATTGAGTCAGGAAGACACACGCAATTTAAACAGACCAATAACAAAGGAAGAAATGAAAGAAGCCATCAAAAACTACCAACCAAAAGAAGCCATGGACCGGATGGGTATACAGCGGAGTTCTACAAAACCTTTAAAGAAGAATTAATACCAATATTTTTCAAGCTATTTCAAGAAAAACAAAAAGAAGGAGCTTTTCCAAATTTATTCTATGAGGATAAATCACCCTGATCCTGAAACCAGACAAAGACACTTCAAAGAAAGAAAACTACAGACCAATATCTCTAATGAACTTCGATGCAAAACTTGTCAATAAAATCCTGGCGAATCGAATACAAAAGCATATCAAAAAAATTGTGCACCATGATCAAGTAAGATTCATCCGTGGGATGCAAGGCTTGTTCAATATACGGAAATCAATAAATGCCATTCACCACATCAATAGACATAAAGACAAGAACCATATGATCATCTCAATAGATGCAGAAAAAACATTTGACAAAGTTCAGCATCACTTTATGTTCAAAACACTAGAAAAACTAGGGATAACAGGAACTTACCTCAACATTGTAAAAGCTATATATGCTAAACCTCAGGCTAGCATCATCCTGAATGTGGAAAAACTGAAGGCATTCCCTCTAAAATCTGGAACAAAACAGGGATGCCCTCTATCACCACTTCTATTCAATTTAGTTCTTGAAATACTAGCCAGAACAATTAGACAGACAAAAAAAATTAAAGGCATAAAAATAGGAAAAGAAGTATTTAAATTATCGCTATTTGCAGATGTCATGAAAATATATTTAACAGACCCCAAAGGGTCTACAATGAAACGGCTAGAGTTAATAAATGAATTCAGCAAAGTGGCAGAAT
The DNA here is from genome assembly GCF_048772815.1 of Callospermophilus lateralis. Classification (NCBI taxonomy): domain Eukaryota; kingdom Metazoa; phylum Chordata; class Mammalia; order Rodentia; family Sciuridae; genus Callospermophilus; species Callospermophilus lateralis. The sequence continues at coordinate 97,863 of NW_027512743.1, forward strand.
ATAAAATTAACACGCATAAATGAAAGGCATTCCTGTATGTCAGCAACACAACTTCTGAAATGGAAATGAGGAAAACCACTCCATTCACAATATCCTCAAATAAAATAAGATACTTGGGAATCAACCTAACAAAAGACGTGAAAGTTTTATATACTGAAAACTACAGAACCCTAAAGAGAGAGAGAGAAGAAGATCTTAGAAGATGGAAAAACAAAAGACCCAGAATAGCAAAAGCAACTCTAAACAGAAAATATGAATCTGGAGGTATAGTGATACCAGAGTTCAAACTGTACTAAAAGCAATAGTAACAAAAACAGCGTGGTACTGGTAACAAAATAGGCAGGTGGAACAATGGTACAGAATAGAGGACACAGAAACCAATCCTCAAAATTACAACTTTCTTATATTTGAAAAAGGGGCTAAAAGCATGCAATGGAAGTAGGATAGCATCTTCAAACAATGGGGTAGGGAAAATTGGGGAAAGGTGGGGCAAGGGAGAGAAGTGAACAACAGCAGATGAGGTAGAGAAAGAAGATGGGAGGGGATGGGAGGGGGTATAGTAAGGGATAGTAGGGGATAGGAAATGTAGCAGAATACAACAGTCACTAATATGACATCATGTAAAAATGTGAATGTGTAACCGATGTGATTCTGCAACTCGTATTTGGGGAAAATTGGGAGTTCATAACCCAATTGAGTCAAATGTATGAAAGATGATATAGGATGAGCTTTGTAATGTTTTGAACAACCAATAAAAAATAAATAAATAAAGGTTTAAAGTTGAGTGGGAAGAAATCAGCTAAAAAAGAGTTGAGATGCATTCATTTTGCTAAGCAGAAACTTTGTTTTGTGTACTTGTAACTATCACAAATTTATTTTACCAGAAAACTGGCTTTTAAAAATGCACATAATTGAGATTAAAGGATAATCCACTTACCTTCAAGAAAAACTCATAGCATTTCCTATATTTTTCATATTTTATTTTTTTGTGAATATTTTGTCATGGACCAGGTCTAGACTTAGGCTATTCTTCCAGAATACTACCTCATCTGACAAGTTGGTACAATGTGTTGGATTGTTCTTTTCATCTTTTATTTAATAGTTTCTAGATGATAATGTGTATTTTTCCATATGTTTGTTTGGACATACATACCCAACTATATCTTTGCATTTTCTGTTTTACTGGGGAAGAGACTCATCAAAAGCTCTTTATTATATGTATCAACAATCAAACATTTAGAGCATGCAATTATACATAATTTTGCATGAAAATATTTTTGTACCATTTTTATAAAGATTTAGAATTATTAATACTGTCCCTACTGTAATTAGTAACTCCTTACAAAAAGAATTAATCAATTGACTTTATATCAATTATGAATATGAAAATTACTAAAATAAGTATTTGGCAATTAATATGCAATTGATAGAAAGTGAAATCACAAGAAAGCCATTTAAAATGTCAGTGCATATGGTCCTTAAATAATAGGTTGTTCAAAAAAAAAATTCTCTAATTCAAAAGAGTTAATATGCCATATTACAGCTAAATGTGATATAAAAACCTTAAATTATCAGTATTGATAAATAAGAATGATACCTGTTTACTTAAATATGTTTATTTGATTTTCACTGTAAGATGTTAATTCTGGAAGACTTGAGAATTAAGAAAGACTTGGTCTATATTATTTCTAACAGGCTAATCAAAGTACTTTTAAATATATATGTATATATATATATATATATATATATATATATATATATATATATGTAACACATATGCATGAATATAGATACATATGCATAATAAATGTATTGTAATATATTTATCAGGTGGTTATAATTTTTAAATTTTCTCAAGAAAAGAATGACTATAAAAAACAGTTTTAAATGTAAATTTCATAGCATAGTACTGTTTGTAATGCTATGAGAGAAAAATTCTTATGGAGGGAAAATGAAAAAGGAAGAGAGAGAAGGGGGAAAATGAGGAAGAAAGTGAGTAAAGAAGAGGGAGAGGAGTGTTTGATGAAAAGATAAAAGTGGAGGGGCTGGGTTTGTGACTCAGTGTTAACATGCTTGTCTAGCATGTGTGAGGCAGTGGGTTATATTCTCAGCACCACATACGAATAAATAAAATGAAGGTCTATCAACAACTGAAAAAATAAAAAAAGGAGAAATATTACCAAAATTCCAAGATTTTATGAATGTTAAATACAAAAAATTATGTTGCATAGCCTTATGTAAATTCTAGACTCCCCAAAATAATCATTAAATGCTAGATTATTAGTGTTATAACTAAAAATCCATTGCTCTTTCTTCTACATTCTGTGGCATGCTAGTGCTAAAATAAATTGTATTATAACACCAAAATAAAATTCTAATATTTATACAGTAACTGACCCAGTTTAACATCAATGCAAGAAGATTCCTATGTGATATAATGTGTATTTTGACGTTCATTTTTATTCAACACTGGTACATTACTATTTCTCCAGTTAATGCACATCATAGGATGTATATTTCATCCACAATTTAGCAAATATATACACATTTGTTTTGCTTTCAATCACTTTTGCTTCAGAACACATGTATTCCTCCATGTTTCTTGACTTCTCTTTTTGTGACACTTCTTTCCAAACACATTATTTTCGATTTCCATTATCACTTTTGAAGCAAAACTGACACACCCGTCATGATAAAACATAACACTAATATTACCATTAGATGTAAAACTGGTTTAAATGAATGATTGTACATCAATATAAGATTTCTTGTATACTTTCAGATATCAATTCAATCCATTATTCAAAGTGAAACCAGTTATATCATTTATTCACAGTATGGTCTATTCATGCATTGTCTATATATTGATAGACACATGGTACACCTCTGTGTACTCCCAACAATAATTTCTATATCTTCAAAATATTGCTCCCAGAAATGGTGGAAAAAATATGCATGTCAACTGATCTACATATACATTTTATCACAGTAATATTCTGGACACAAAATGCAAAGGTCACACTTATGACTGTCCCAAAGCCTAAATGGAAAGTGAACATGGATTACTAAAAACATCCATGTCCAGGTTGCCTAATGCTCTCAAATGTCAATCCTATTGGTGATTACATATGTGTTTCTTCCTAAGACTACATTTTCAATCTCACCCTGTTGAAACTGTCTAAACCTCTCACTCATTTTATAATTTGCCTGATTTCCTACTCTCTATTCACATCTGCTTTCCTACTTTTTTCCCCAGTTCATCATTGTGACTGACTCTTCACATGTGCTGACATTTATATTCAATCTCTACCAGAAACCCTATTGCTAAAGAACTTTTGGTCCATATTCTATACTCAATCTTCTTCGTAATCCTACCGACTATATTCCTAATCCTAGCAAAAATCCCTTTTTTAACTGGATGCTCTCTTCTACATTCAATCATCGAAGGTACAAGGATCTATGCCATTGCATATCAATTTATCTGAGACATATGTGCAGAACATAATTCAAAGCTAAGTATCCCACTCAAAGGCCAAATTCCCTTCTAGGATTCAAATCTTACCTAGATTTATATTTCAATACTTATATTTCACCTATATTTTCATGTAAATATCGCAGGTTTCCAATAACATTGTTCATCAAGCAGAATGATTCCTAACCCATATTGAACATGTTATTAATCCTAACCATACACTGTTCCTCAATCTAACTTTACAGAAGAGCAGAGACAGAGTTGGTATTACAATACAGGAATGTATGGATCTTCCACCTGCTGAGAACCTCAAAGGTCCATGTAGAAATAATCCCTGGAGAATGTGTAGGATGCTATGAACGACCTGAGAGGGCAAAAGTCATCTTCCATGGCAAAAAAACATGGTCAGGATAAAGGGTTGTGTCTTAATCAGAATCTCTCTTCTTAATGTAGAGAAGATGGACCAAACCAAGCCTCTGTGGAGAGCTGTTCCCCAGTACCTATGGTTGATATACCATTCTAACTTATGAAAATGTCAGAGGAAGTAGGTGCAGCCTCCATCTCATGGGACCCTTGGAAGCATCTGTTAGGACAAAGTGGTTGCCAAGGCTGTGACCTCATTCAGTTCCTGAAGGAAGTGACCTACCTCACTTTCTTGGTGATGGAATCTCTGAACTTGGGATCCAGGAAACCAGGCACACAGAGCCAGTCCCAGTACCAGTCCCAGTGGTCTCACTTGTTTGGATTTTCCAAGGACAGAGTCAGTCTTTCTTGGTACCTACTGATGTGAGGATGGCCAAATGCCAGAAAAGCTCTGAAGAGGGGCCCTTCCTGAGAAAGCAGAAAGTGGCTCACCAATGGATCCTCACAACTTCACAGAGTTGGCCAAAGAAAACAGATCTGAGACAAGACAGGCCATTTTGGGGTAACATAGTATGGCCCACCATTCAGAGGACACACTGTATAGTCACAGACCTACTTGGGGAAAGGAGGTGCCTTTGTGGGTGTGGGTGTGAGTTTTTGGTTCTGTCTCATTTTCTGAGAATAGGTGGAAAAGGCGGGTCTTTTTTTGGTCTGGTGTGGACTCTTTATAGTAGGTCGTTTGACAAGGTGAGTGTTTCTTTATCTATGTATTCCACTGTGTCCATGGTTGAAGACATTAGAAAAGAGAATGCATCAAGGATGTGTCCTGTCTATTAGGAAGCTTCCCAGCATTCATCCTGCCCGATTTATTAATGGACTGTGGCTTGTCTTATAGATGTGCAACACCTACTAAATTCCTAAGTTCAGGTTTTCTTCCTAAATTCTGGCCACTCTCCAAAATAGTCTTATGGATTTGTGTCCAAGATATGTACCCCTCCAAGCTCTGTGACATGGCCATGTACTGGATAGCTGAAGGAAATGGGAGCATCTCAGAAAACACAGATATCAGTGTGACCAGTAATGTCTCAGTGGAAAAACCCTTCTTTTGGCCTTTTGCTTACCTATTGATCTGTTGACCTGAATGTCAGGAGGTCTTTGCCTCAGTCCACCCATTTGGGAAGACTGATGAAAACTGTTTTCAAATGGAAATGCATGCGCATCACCTGTCGCTCTTTGTTTAATTGCTTAGGATAAGGATGTGTCTGATTCAGCCTCTTGGCCCTGTGTGATGCTGTGGCTTAGATTCTCAGCACCTCATGGATCTAAAGAAAGATTCCATGTGTGTATCCAAAACAAAAATGGTAAAAAACCATGCTGACTTTAGGAAAATAAGTGGCAAGGGAGCTCTTTTGAACACTGTCTTGGGCTGCGCCCCTCATGGAAAACTCCAGCAAGAGGTTATGATTAGTGTCTATATGGAAGAGGATGAGGGCCTTGTGGGAGTGTTTTGGTTTTAATTGTGTTTATTTGTGTGGTGGTTGGAAGTGATGACTGGGTCCACCTGGGCTTGAACTCTGGTGTGATACCCTTAGAGACTGAGGTCTAGAACTGACGTCAGAGAAGTATTGCCATGAATTGTGTTGGGGTTTTAGGAGGCCATGCATGAGAGTCGCTCTTGGAAACTGAGATCTTGGACCAGGGTAGCTTTCCACAGAACACTGGGAATCTCAGCCAGGATATCACATGATTTCATTCTGAAAGACTTGGCAGCAATAGTTGAGAGTCAAAACTCACATGGACCTCATATTGTAGACCTCAATGGGCCTGGCTTCATGTGACTTTTTGGTCACTCTTTGGGAAGACTTTCCTCTGAGAGTTCTCCAGAACTTTCATTGAAATAAACTTCCTCAACATTTAATGGTTCCTGAATAAATTTAAACCCACAGTGCCTCCAACTTCATCCTTTAAAAATGGCTAGATAAGTACCATGACATTTTTTAAATTCCCATGACCAGATGGCACTGGAGTAACTTTGGATCTTATGCTGTTGATCATGAGTGTACAAGACAGTGCCTTGATTGACTTGGTTTCATGATAATGGTGTAGAACAGAGATGCCAGTAATTTGGAGACTGCTGAGTTGGGGCCTAGAGCAGTGATGTGCAGGTGTGTGATAAAACATCTGTGTTGGGGCCATGTGGATCTGCCATTGGCTTCCAAATGGCTTGTGACTGACATGCTGCAGCCAGCAGACCCTTATATGTAAAGGCATCTTGTTATATGGAGATTTTTCAGGGCAATGTTCAGAATCAAGTTGCTATGGTCAAGGGGGCAAGCATGTGCGATAGAAGCCTGGTTGGTGCATTTATATGCAGACCCTGACACACCACATGTGACAGAAATCCCTCCAGCACTGTGCCCCAGTTGAAATCCTTGTATTTCAAGAAGCAAATACCAAACTCCAAGTGCAGCAGCAAGAAACACCACGAAAACCGGAGGATTACCAACTGGGTTCACAGTCCAAACAGGGAGACACTTAGCCCCAAGTTGCCACAGTTTACCTACAAAGAGAGAATTCAGAACTGCTGCCACATGTTCATTAGGAAAATAAGAAACAACATCCTCCAGGTCACATAGATGAAGACCCAGCTTTGATGGTCTCACTACAAAGAAAGCTAAAGCTTCTGACAACAACGTATATTTCAAGTGCCCAACCTCAGAGGCAGTTTCTCAAGAAGTCTTTAGGCAAGCAGAGCTCCATGTTTCTGGAGTGTTTACCCTTTCCCTTACTTTTGGAAACTCCTCTACCACCTTCAAGGTTGTGAACTCCTGAGCATTTTCCATTCCAGATATGTATTAACAGATTTTCTAATTCTTCTCCTCTAATTGTGTCTTACTTGGTGCGAAGGTAATGTCAAGGCATTTTTCTGGATGAGAGTGGAAAGATTTTTGTTTAGCATATGTTTGCATACACATTGGATTCATTTTCCTATTTTCCATTTGAAATACTGAATCCCTGACACTAACCCATACTGTACTAGAATCTGACTACTAATCCTAATATGATGGAGAAAAAGAATCCTAACAGAAAAGAAATAGAAGCTGTTCAGAGAAGGCATGGTATATATTTGGACTTGCCTTTTGCAAGTAGGTGTTATAATTCTAGTCAATTTTTAATTGAAATAGTCCTCCATGTGTTTTTAAAGTTAACAAATATGTGAATTCCTGTCTCCCTTTCACTGTAGACTATTCAGCACATCTATTTTATATGCACATAAAGAATCCTACCTTTTATCACGTGTATATTTTTGTGCGGTAGCTGATTTGGCAGATACAAATTTTGAGAAGAGATCACTCCTCCTAGATGCTGTTGGAACTGAAAATTGAACCTATGGGTGAGCTTCCTAGGAGAACAACATTATACATAAATCCCTGTTAAGTAAATTGAATATTTTTAGATCTGTGAATGATGTATATTTCATGGTGAATTTGGATTGGCATATATGTTGCTACATTTTAAAATTTGTGTGTGTGTGTGTGTGTGTATACACACATACACACTCTCCAGATTTTTCAAAATATGAAATATATGTGTCTTATTTACATTCCCTAAATTCATTCATGTTCAATTATGTGGATTTATAATCAACTTTTCACAAGATTATTTTCAGAAATATTCATCCACCTGAAATTCATATTTGTTTTCTATTACTGAAAACTAACTTCAGTGAATGGTGCATACGTATCCTGTTGATAGTCACAGCCGAAGGGGCCACAGCAAACTTCCAGGTGCCAGCAAACTTTCAGCTGCAGGCTGATGATTGGCTCACAGCGGCCTTAGCAACTTCTAGCTCATTGTCTCCTCTGTGGTGATGCTCATTGGAGATGCTCATTGAGATGTTTCCCCGCCTTTCAGACTTCCAGCTTATGATTGGCTCACAGCAGCCCCAGCAACATCTAGCTGATTGGCTCCTCTGCGGTGATGCTTATTGGGCTGTTTCCCTGCCCATTCAGACCATGGAGCTGCTCATTGGGGGACTTTTTTGGCTCTGCCCACGTGACCCAGCCAATCTGCCTCAAGAGCAGGAGGATTGTGAGAAGTGGATAGAGGCTTTTGTGGGAGGGAGAGGCTTTTGGGAAGCTGGTGTTGGGAGTTGGGGTTCTGAGGATTTTTCCTGAGAGGCTGTTTTGCTTGGCGTGTGTGGTTCTAAAAATAAAGTTAGTTTCTTTTGACAAGTGGATTCTGATTGTGCCCAGCCAGACAGCGGCATTTGGTGGCTCATATGGGGAGCGACTGAGGGTAACTGATAAGGTAAACTGCTCGCTCTTGAGGGCAGGGCGAGAGGATGGGTAGCCATTTTATGATTCCTATTTTGTTTTAAGTTGCCTGTCCCTGGAGATGAGTGAGATGGAAGAAAAACTGCTCACATCTGAGGAAAAACTATTTGTGTCTGAGGAACAGATAGGGAGAAAGGCTATAATAATTTTTTGTTGTTCCATTTTTATTTCGTTCTATCTCTTTTTTTGTTTGGTGTTATCTTGTTGGTTTGTATTATAGTAGAAATATGGGATCAAAAATTAGTAAAAAACAAACCAAAAAAGTGTTAAGTAAATTGTTAGAGGAAGGAGGCATCCCAGTAAAATCAAGAGCAGTCATGGCAATTGTTGATACAATACAAAAATGTAGACCATGGCTTTTTAAGGAGGAGTTGTTAAATATATCACAATGGAACCATCATGGTGCAGATTTATAAAGAATAGAAAAGAAAAGCCCAGGGATTCTGCCAGTTGGCACATTGCCATTGTGGACATTCATATCTTGTTTGCTTAGTTCAAAGCCTTCAGTTCAGTCAATGGTAGAGGAAGAAGAAGACATATTGATTCAAGTAAAACAGAAGGTGTCTCAAGTTAGTCAGACAGAAGAAAAAATTCAAGTAAAAGAGAACGTCTCTCGAGCTAGTCAGATAGAGGAAACTATTCAAGTAAAAGAGAACGTCTCTCGAACTAGTCAGACAGAGGAAAAAATTCAAGTAAAAGAGAAGGCCTCTAAAGCTAGTTAGACAGAGAAAGAAAGTGTAAAACAGTAAAAAACATCAGGGGAAATTTACAACAGGAGACTGCTACTAACACCTTTCTATCACCAGATGACATAAGTGTCCAACTAACAAGGCCACTTTCTTATGCTGGGAGGCCCCCAACTCCCGCAGTTGATAGTTAGGATCCTGAGACAAGATCTCAAATATTAACATGCCCTGTATTTGAGGGAGGAGGGCAGCGTGTTTACCATGCTTTAAATTTCAAAACAGTGAAGCAGCTAAAAGAGGCTGTAACAACCTATCGTCCTCAAGCACCCTTCAATGTAATCATGGTCGAATCCATTAACAACTTGAACATGAAGCCAGTGGATTGGGCTAATATGTGTAATGTTGTGCTAAATGGAGGACAATGCATGTTATGGAAGGTTGCCAATGAGGAATGTTGAAAGGAGACAGCTAGGCGAAATGCAGGAGCTGGTTATCCTCAGAGAAATCTAGATATGTTGTTAGGAAAGGGACCTTATGAAGATCAGCCGCAGCAAATTGCATATGATCATGGTGTATGTGCAGAAATTGGTGTAGATGCAATTAAGGCATGGAAGACTTTACAAGAACATGGAGGTTTACAAGGTCAATTATCTAAGGTAATACAAGGAGCTAATGAACCTTATGCTGAATTTGTAGATAGGCTTATTCAAAGAGCTAACAGAGTTTTTGGGAATACAGAACAAGCAATGCCATTACTAAAACAACTGGCTTATGAGCAAGCGAATCGTTGTTGCAGAGATATCATTAGACCATGGAAAAATGAAGATTTAAACACATTGATTTAATTATGTAGAGACATTAATGAACAAGAGCAAGTCATGGCAGCTGCAGTAAAACAGGCTTTAGTTGCCAGATACATTAATGAACAAGGGCAAATTGTGGCAGCTACAGTAAAACAGGCTTTAGATGCCAGACCAAGAACATGCTACCAATGTGAAGAAACAGGACATTTTAAAAGGAATTGGCCCATAGAAGGAGGGTTTAACAATATTAGTTATCAAAGGAGTAGAATACCAGGTATTTGGCCACAATGCCATAGAGGGAGACATTGGGCTAATGAGTGCTGTTCTCAAACCACCATAGAGGGTACTCAATTATCAAAAAATGAACAAGGACCAGGTGTTTATCCACGATATCATGGAGAAAGGCATTGGGCTCAATTGCCAAATAAATTGACAGGGGGTTTCAATGCTCCGGGGCCCCAAACCACAAATATACAGAGCACTGGAGGAACCCAGCAACCCCAACAGGGTAGTGCCCAGGACACATTGTCCATCAGATCCCTCATCAGACAAACCAGAGGGAGCACAGTGTTGGACATCTGTGCCTCTGCCAGATCAGAACTAACTCCAGAGATGGGAGTTCAAATCATTCCCACAGGGGTAAAAGGACCTCTTCCCAAAGGAACCATGGGCTTATTATTGGGATGCAGCTCTTCTACTCTAAAAGAACTTATGATAAGTCCTGGGGTGATTGATCCCGATTATGAAGGTGAAATAAAAATTATAGCCAGTTCTCCAAAGGACATATCAGTAATTTCACAAGGAGATAGAATAGCACAGTTACTAATAATACCCAGCCCATATGATAAATTTTCCAGTCGTACTGTAGAAAGATGTTCCAAGGGATTAGGCTCCACAGGTGTAGATTTGGCTATGCTTTCTTTAAATTTAGATTCTCGCCCCATGCTAAAACTAAATATTCAAGGGCATGAATTGAATGGGCTACTGGATACAGGTGCAGACATTAGCATCATCTCTCGTCAAGAATGGCAAAAACATTGGCCATTACAACAAGCCACTCAAACGCTTCGAGGCCTATAAGTGGCGACTAATCCCCATAGAAGTAAAATGGTATTAGATAGGAATGATCCTAAAGGATGTGAAGGAACTATACAGCCATATGAATTGGATCATCTTCCCATAAATTTATGGGGACGAGATGTCCTAGATCAATTAGGTTTGACATTAACAAATAACATCAACCAAAATGCAGCCACTATTATGACTAGACAAGGTTTTAGGAAAGAAAAAAGATTAGAAAAACAAGAATAAGTCATAGCAGCACCAATACAAATAGATCAAGGAACAGAGAGACATGGGTTGGATTTTCAGAAAGGGCCACTGAGACAATAAAAATTACCTGAAAATCAGAAAGACAGTATGGGTTCCTCAGTGGCCCCTGACTGAAGAAAAGATACAAGCAGTCCATGACCTGGTAAAACAACAATTAGCAGAAGGACATATACAACCGACTGTATATCCCCAAAATACTCCCATTTATGTCATCAAAAAGAAATCTGGTAAATGGAGACTATTGCAAGATTTTAGAGCCATTAATAATGAGATGGTTATTATGGGACCTGCTCAATCAGGGATTCCTCAATTGTCTGCTTTGCCAATAACCTGGTATGTTTTAGTTATAGATATTAAATATTGTTTTTTTTTTCAATTATAATTCATCCTAAGGATAGTCCAGGTTTTGCTTTTACTATCCCTGCACTGAATCATGAAGGTCCTGATCAGAGATATGAATGAAAAGTACTCCCTAAAGGGATGGCTAACAGCCCAACTATGTGTCATATTTATGTTAACAAAGTAATCCAGCCACTTAGAAATCAAAATTCTGAACACAAATATTTCACTATATGGATGATGTATTATTAGCACACAAAGCTAAAAACACATTGCTAGAAAGTTAAGCCACACTTACAAACTTATTAAAAATTATAATGTAGAGATAGCAATAGATAAAGTACAATTAAATTTTCCAATTAATTATTTAGGAGTTCTGTTATCCTCAACCATGGTCAGTCCACCAAAAATTCAAATACGAGTAGATCAACTCAAATCACATAACGACTTTCAAAAGTTATTAGGAGACATTAATTGGATAAGGCCTTATCTAGGTATACCAACAGGAGAGTTGGGACCTTTATTTGATATCCTAAAAGGTCTATCAGATAAAAATTCACCCTGCATGTTAACACCTGAAGCAAGAAAGGCAATAAAAATCAATGAAACATATATGGAAAATATGCATTTGGATAGAATTGATATAAGTTTGCCTTTATTATTTATTGTACTACCAACAAAAAATATTCCTACAGGAGTATTTTGGCAAGAAGGTCCATTATTATGGATACATTTATCTTATTCTCCTTACACTATTCTTACTAGGTATCCTGAGGCTTTAGGATAATTAATACTCAAAGGAATTAAAGCAGCAAAGGGAGTGTTTGGAATTTCTTCCAATAAAATTTTTACTCCATATACTCTGAATCAAATTGATGAGTTAGCTAATGAGTTAAATACTTGGGCAATAATCATGGTCCAATCTAATGTTTCATTTGATAACCACTTACCATCTAACCCTTTATTTTCTTTTTGGTCATCGCATCCTGTAATTTTTCCAAAATTGAGAAGAAAAACACTTATCATGAATGCTTCAAATATATTCACTGATGTATCAAATAATGGTACAGCAGCAATAGTTATACCTGATAAAACTTATAAATTTTTAGTACCCAAACAATCAGCTCAAAAGGTAGAGCTTAATGCAGTATTACAAGCTTTTGAGATATTTAAATATTCTGTATTTAATTTATTTTCCGATAGTCAGTATATAGTTAATGCTATAGTATCCCTTAAAGTTGCTGGTAAGATTTCTCCTTTCTCTACTGTTTTCTCTTTACTTTCCAATATAAAAAGTCTAATCTGGGACAGAAAAGATCTATTCTTTATAAGACATATCAGGGCACATCCAAAAAGAAGATGATTTGACTCAAGGCCTTATCAGCTGATATCCAAAATTCCAGTTTGACTATCCTTACATCTGAGATAGAACCAGGATGCTTTTTTCATTATCTATTTTATTATTGCCCTTTCCCACATTCTATTTTGTTTTTTGAGCTCATACAGACCTAGTTTAATGTTTTGCTGATCAGTTCTATTTTTTGACAAAAGAGTTTTTGAACATTGCAATGGAGATTTCACGTGTAAAAAGTTATAAGGCCTTTACTATTAGGTTATGTGTTGTATGTATTATATTATGTGTGCACACTTGTGTTTTGTGTTATATGTTTGAATGTTCGTATGTCCATATATGATATATGATGAGCGCTCATAAAAAAAAATGGATCCAAATATTTTTTTACTCACATTATTTAAATGGTTTAATTTAAATTGGGTAAAGAGCTGTTGAGGTTTGTTTTAAAATTTGAAAAAAAGGAGGTTAACAGATCTGTTTCCTTTCTTTCACCTTTCCTTTTCATTATATTTAATAATTATCTTCAAGACAATGTAAATAGTTAAGAAAATTGTTTTCTTTCAGTGCCTTCTGGAATGTTACATAATTTTTCTTTAGCCATTATTGCCAGAATTCCTATCTTCATCCCAGTGCTGGTGAAATCAAAGATAAAACCAATCTACAGCTTCTGCAATAGCCATCACTGAAATGCTTGCAGAACTTGCCTAGACACATTGAGAACTCTTCTGTATGCATTGTAAACTACCTGTTTGTGCAGCGACTTGTGGTAGTGTTCGGGTATATTTGCTGATGATGTCATCGGTGGTACAATTTTTCCAAAAGGAGCTGTCAATTGGCTTGGTGTATCTTCCTCTCTTCTGTGTGTCATTATCGTCCAGCTAATGTTTGGGGGCCATTAGAGGTGAGGCAAAGAACCTCACCACCCCCCGGTGGTACAAAGACCTCTCCCCAGGTGTTGCTGTAAACTGGACCGGTAGTCAGTGATGGGTAAGATCCAATTGCAATGGTACCAACTTAACGGGTAAGGACCATATGTACTATTGGACAACCTAAGGCAGGCACTGTCCCTAAGCCACATGTGTGTTGTTTAAACAGAAAGGGGGAGATGTTGAGAGCCACATCCGAAGGGGCCCCAGCAAAATTCCAGAAGCCAGCAAACTTCCAGCTGCTGGCTGATGATTGGCTCACAGCAACATCTAGCTTATTGGCTCCTCTGCGGTGATGCTCATTGGGCTGTTTCCCTGCCCTTTCAGACCACGGAGTTGCTCATTAGGGGACTTATTTGGCTTTGCCCACATGACCTAGCCAATCGGCCTCAAGAGCAGGAGGATTGTGGGAGGTGGAGAGAGGCTTGTGTGGGAGGAAGAGGCTTTTGGGAAGCCAGTGGTGGCAGTTGGGGCTCTGAGGGTTTTTCCTGAGAGGCTGTTTTGTTTGGCGTGTGTGGTTTTAAAAATAAAGTTAGTTTCTTTTGACAAGTGGCTCCTGATTGTGCCCAGCAAGACTGCGGCATTATCCTAATATTTCTACAGTAACTGCCCCAGTTTAACAGCAATGCAAGTAGACTCTTATGGGACATGATTTGTATTTTGATGTTCATTTTTATTCAACACTGGTACATTACTATTTCTTCAGTTTATGCACATCAGAGGGTATATATTTCTTGCACAAGTTGGCAAATTTATAGGCATTTGTTTCACTTTCAATCACTTCCTGCTTCAGAACACATGCATTACTCCAGGTTTCTTAACTGGTCTATTCGTGAGACTTCTTTCCAAACATATTATTTCCGATTTTCTTTATAATTGTTTAAGCAAAACTCACACACACTTCATGATAAACCATAACTATCATTTCACAATTAGATGTATAACTGTTTGGAATGAATGATTGTATATCAATATAAGATTTCTTATATATTTTCTGATATCAATTCAATCCATGATTTAAAGTGGAACCAGTTATATTATTTATTCACAGTATGGTCTATTCATGCATTATCTATATTCATAGACACAGGGTACACCTCTTTGTACCCCCAATACTAATTTATACGTTTTCAAAATATTGCTCCCAGTAATAGAGGAAGAAATACTCATGTCACCTAATCTAAATATGCATGTTATCACAGTAATATTCTGGACGCAAAATGCAAAATTCACACGTGTGATTGTACCAAAGCCTAAATGGACACTGAACATGGATTACTAAAAACATCCATGTCCAGCTTGCATAACGCTCTCAAATGTCAATCCTATCGGTGACTACATATTTGTTTCTTCCTAATATATTCAACCTCAAAACTGTTGAAAATGTCTAATACTATCACTCACCCTGTACTTTGCCTGTTTTCCTAATGTCTCTATTGATATCGGCTTTCCTACATATTTTCCCCAGTTCATCATTGTGACTGACCCTTCACATGTGCTGACATTGATATTCACTCTCTAACCAAAACCCAATTGCTAAAGAACTTTTGGTACAAATACTAAATTCACCCTTGTTCCAAAATCTACTGACTATCTTCCTGATCCTATTGATTATCCCTGTTTGAGTGGATGTTCTCCTCTACATTCAATCATCCAAGGTACAAGTCCTATGGCATTGTATATCGACTTATCTGAGACATGTGTGCAGAACGTAATTTAAAGCTATGTATCGCAATCAATTGCCCAATGCACTTCTGAGCTTCAAATCTCACCTAGATTTCTGTTTACATACTTATATTTCACCTCTGTATTCCTATAAATATTGCAGGTTCCCAATACCATTATTCATCCCACAGAATGATTCCTAAACCAAATCGATCCTGTTATTATCCCTAACCATACACTCTTGCCTCAATCTAACATTACAAAAGAGCAGGGACAGAGTTCATCTTACAATACAGGAATGTAGGGGATCTTACACCTGCTGAGAACCTCAAATTTCTATGCAGAAATGATCCCTGGAGAAGATGTAGGCAGCTATGAAGGACCTGAGAGAGCAAAAGCCATCTTCCATGGCAAACACCCTGTGATAACGAAGGGATGTGTATGAATCAGCCTCTCTTTTCTTAATGTAGAGAAGATGGACCAAACCAGACCTGCGTGGAGAGGTGTTCCCGGGTGGCCATTGTTGATATACCATTCAAACTTGTCAAAGTGTCACAGGAAGTAGGGGCAGCCTCCATCTCATGAGACCCATGAAAGCAACTGTTAGGACAAAGTGGTTGCCAAGGCAGTGATCTCATTCAGTTCCTGAAGGAGGTGACCTACCTAACTTCGTTGGTGATGTAACTCTCTGAAATTGGGATCCAAGAAGCCAGGCACCCAGAGCCAGTCCCAGTCCCAGTCCCAGTGGTCAAACTTGTTTGGATTTACCAAGGACAGAGTCAGTCTTTCTTGGTACCTAATGATATGAGGATGGCCAAATGCCAGTAGAGCTCAGAAAAGGGGCCTTTCCCTAGATAGCAGGTATTGGCTCAATGCTGCCTGCTGACAACTTCGTAGAGTGGGCCAAGAAGAACAGATCTGAGACAGGCCAGGCCATTTTGGGGCAACATAGTATGGCCCACCAGTCAGAGGACACTCCAGATAGTCACAGACCTACTTGGGGGAAGGAGGTGCTTTTGTGGATGTGGATGTGAGTTTGTGGTTTTGTCTCATGTTCTGAAAATAGGTAGGAATGGTGGTTTGTATGGTTTGGAGTTGACTGTTTCTAGGAAGTCGTTTGGCAAGGCGAGTGTTTCTATGTCTGTGTATCCACTGTGTTCGTGGTTGTAGTCTTTAGAAAAGAGAATGCATCAATGGAGGTTTCCTGTCTAGTTGGAAGCTTCCCAGCATTCCTCCTGCCCACTTTATAAATGGACTGTGGCTTGCCTTATGGATGGGCAACACCTACTATCTTCCTAAGGTCCTCTACACATCTTGATTTCTGGCCTCTCTCCAGAATAGGCTCATGGTTTTGTGGCCAAGATATGTACCACCTCCAAAATCTGTTACATGGCCATGTAATGGATAGCTGAAGGGAATGGGAACATCTCAGAAAACTCAGATATCAGTGTAACCAGTAAAGTCTCAGTTTAAAAACCTTGCTTTGGCCCATTTGCTTACCTATGGTTATGTTGCCCTGAATGTCAGGAAGGTATTTGCCTCAGGCCACCCCTTTCTGAAGCCTGAAGAAAACATTTTTCAAATGGAAATGAATGGGCATCACCTGTGGATCTTTGCTTAATTGCTTTGGAAAGAGATGTGTCTGAATCAGCCTCTTGGCCCTGTGTGAGGTTGGGGCTTTGATTCTCAGAAGGTGATAGATCTTAAGAAAGATCCCATGTGTGCTTGGGTGTTCTATTGCCTCCAACTCACATAAAGGATTTATACCCGACAATCAGTAGGATTAAATTGGAGAATCAGAACAGTATTAACGGCAGGCCTATTTGATCACTCCTGGTTCACAGGAAGGGTGTCTAGGTCACCCTGACTTTAGGCAAATGAGGGGCAAGGGAGTTTATTTTGGAAACTGTCTTGGGCTTCGCCCCTCATGGAAAATTCCATTCAGAGGTTACGATGAGTGTCTATATGGAAGATGATGAGGGCCATGTGGCAGTGTTTTGGTTTTAATTGTGGTCATTTGTGTGCTGGTTGGAAGAGATGACTGGGTACACCCGGACCTGAACTCTGGTGTGATTCCCCTTAGAGACTGAGTTCTGGAACTAACTTCAGGGAAGTATTGCCATTAATTTTGGTGGGATTTTAGGAGGCCACACATGAGAGTCGCCCTTGGAAACTGAGATCTAGTCTCAGGGTGTCTTTCCACAGTGCACTGGGAATCTCCACCAGGATATAAGACGATTTTATTCTGAAAGACTTGGCAACCATAGTAAAGAGTCAAAACACATATTGAACTCACATTGAGTAGACATCAATGGGTCAGGCTTCATGTGACATTTTGGCCACTCGTTGGGAAGCGTTGCCTTTTAGAGTTCTCCAGAGCTTTCATCCTCACCATTTAATGGTTCCTGAATGAATTGAAAAACCAGTGCATCCAACTTGATACTTGAAAAATGGCTAGATAAATACCATGAAATTTTTGAAATTCCCATGACCAGGTGGCACTGGAGAACCTTTGGATGTCCTGTTGCTGATCATGAGTGTAACAGACAGTGCCTTGAATCACTGGGTTTCATGAAAATGGTGTAGAACAGAGATGCCAGTAAGTTGGAATTTGCTGAGTAGTGGGCCTAGAACAGTGGTGGGCAGGTGTGTGATTAAACATCTGTGTTGGTGTCATGTGGATTGGCCATTGGCTTCCAAATGGCTTTTGACTGACATGGTGCAGCCAGCAGACCCTTGCATGTAAAGGCATCTTGTTATATGGAGAGGTTTCAGGGCAATGTTCAGAATCAAGTTGCTAGGGACAAGGGGGAAGTCTATGTTGGATATAAGACTGGTTGGTGCATTCTCCTGGCAGACCCTGACCCACCACACATGACAGAACTCCCTCCAGCACTGTGTCCCAGTTGAACTACTTGTATTTCGTGAAGCAAACACCAAACTCCCATTGCAGCAGCTAGAAAGACCATGAAAAATGGAGGATGACCACATGGCTTCAGAGTCCACACAGGAAGACACTTAGCCCCCATTGGCCACAGTTTACATACAAAGAGAGAATTCTGCACTACTGCCTCATGTTCATTAAAGAATAAGAAAACATGTGCTCCAGGTTACATAGATGCAGACCCAGCTTTGATGGTCTCACTGCAAAGGAAGCTAAAGCTCCTGACTACAACATATATATCCAGTGCCCAAACTCAGAGGCAGTTTCTCATAAGTCTTCCGGTCAGCAGAGCGCCATGTTTGTGAAGTGTTTACCCTGTCCCTTACTTTTGGAAACTCTTCTACCACCCCCAAAGTTGTGAACTCCTGAGCATATTCCATTCCAGATAAGTATTTATAGATTTTCTAACTCTTCTCCTCTAATTGTGTCTAACTTGGGGCGAAGGTAATGTCAAGGCATTGTTCTTGATGAGAGTGGGATGATTATTTTAGCACATATTTGCATAAACATTGGATTGATTTTCCTAATTTTCATTCGAAATACTGAATCACTCCCACTAACCCATACCCTACTAGACTCTATATTCTGACTCCTAATCCTAATATAATGGAGAAAAATAACCCAAAATGAATAGACATACAAGCATTTCAGAGGAGGCATGGTGTATAATTGGACTTGCCTTTTGCATTATGTAGAATTGGAGTTATAAATCTAGTCAATTTTTTGTTGAAATAGTTCTCCATGTGTTTTTTTAACTTTTCTTGTTTGTTGTTCAAAACATTATATAGTTCTTGATATATCATATTTCACACTTTGATTCAAGTGAGTTATGAACTCCCATTTTTATCCAGTATATAGTTTGCAAAATCATATCAGTTACGCATCCATTGATTTACATATTGCCATACTAGTGTCTGTTGTATTTTGCTGCCTTTCCTATCCTCTACTATCCCCCCTCCCCTCCCCTCCCCTCCCATCTTCTCTCTCTACCCCCTATACTGTAATTTATTTTTCCCCCTTGTATTTTTCCCTTTCCCCTCACTTCCTCTTGTCCGTAATTTTGTATAACCCTGAGGGTTTTCTTCCATTTCCATGTAATTTCCCTTCTCTCTCCCTTTCCCTCCTACCTCTCATCCCAGTTTAACGTTAATCTTCTTCTCATGCTCTTTATCCCTACTCTGTTCTTAGTTACTCTCCTTATATCAAAGAAGACATTTGGCATTTGATTTTTAGGGATTGGCTTCCTTCACTTAGCATAATCTGCTCTAATGCCATTCATTTCCCTGCAAATTCTATGATTTTGTCATTTTTTAATGCTGAGTTAAACTCCATTGTGGCCTCTGGCGTGCGCCCAGGTTTCCGTTCCTGTCTTCCTGTTTGTTAATTTCTGGCCTATTTATTGTTGTGACCAGGACCTTAGTCAATGCCTTAGTCTGTCTTTTGCATCTCTCATCTTCCCTTTGCTCCCTTTCTTTCTCTTTGTTTCTCTCATATAGTATACTTTCTCGGCTTCTCTGACTAAATCTCCCAAAGTCATATCTTGTGATCCCTCTAAGAGTTGTAACTTTCTTTTAATATCCAGGGCAGCTTGCCCAATGAAGGCCATCATGACAGATGCCTTTTGATCCTCTGCCTGAGGATCAATAGGGGCTCGAGCCTTTGACTGAGGGGGAAACCTGTCCTCAGGGAAGACTTAAAAAAGCGGAGCTTGCGATTGCCTCAGCAGACACCACCGAAAGACAGATCCAGGAGGAGAGTGGGGATGACACATGGTGAGTGACCCACCATGGGACAAGCAGTTTCGTCACATGATTTGTTTTTGTCAGGCCTCAAGGAGGCCCTCAAGACATAGGGGGCACATGTTAAGAAAAAGGACGTAAAATTATTCTTTTCATACATAGGAGAATTATGTCCATGGTTTCCCCCTGAAGGGTCCATTGATGGTAGAAAATGGCTTAGAGTAGGAGACTGTTTAAACCATTTTTTTTGTTGTTGTTGAAGAAAAAGTCCTAGAACAAAGGTATATTAGACCTTTTGTAGACATTAATATTTTATTAGATTTTTAAACACCTAGAAAAATTTGTAAGTTTAAATTTAAAGACATTTACATTTATCTGTTTATCCAATTTAAATCGAACCATTTAAATCACGTGAATTAAAGATCTTTGGATCCACTTTGAAATAGTAAGCTTGCCTTAATTTGATTTTAATTGGAGTCAGTGGTCTTTTCTTGCATCCTGGTGTAATATTTTGTAGTTTCCCATCGAGATGACCCTGCCCCAATAGATCACAAGACCAGACTACTGGAAATTCTGAAGCTGGCCTTCCCTCCAGGGCTCCGGCATGAAGAGGCAATTTCCAAGGCCTTGGTGTGAGATTTTGGTCCAGGGAGCACTGCAGTGAACCACCGCCCTAAAACTATTAGCAAGCACATGGTGGAGGAGGCCTCCATAGGTAACTGGCGCCTATATAACATCTGATATCCGGTTAAGAGAGATCTCTTCTGATGACAGAGTGGTGTCCTGGGGAGACACACATATACTCCTGTCTGGTACAGTAACGAGAATCATTCTGTCCTCTGTTATGTTCTGTAGGGAATTCCTCTGAAAGCATAGAGAGGTGCCAATGGGCACGCAGGAGCTCCTATCCCAGAGCTTTAGCAAGACGTTGCATAGTTCCTCTGTTTTTCTGTTTCTGCGCTGGTTTTCTGTTTTTTTGTGTGTTTTGTTGTGTGTTTCATATGTTTTTTTTTTTTTTTGGTTTGTTTTAGTGTGTTTTGTTGTGTGATTTCTGTGGTAAAACTTAACTGAAAATGGGTAATAAAGCAAGTAAACTGACACCCATTTGGACTGTGTTTTAAAGAACTGTGATGAACTTTAATACCCTTTGTTAAGCAGGATGAGAGAAACCCCTAGCTGGCTGCCTGGAGCACACCCACTGCAGAGGGCAATGCCTGCTGGGGACCTAAGAACTGAGTATCTCCCAGGTTAACACGTGAAACTCCTTAAAACCCCTTGTCCCTTCAGATCGATAGAATCACAACCATTGGGCAGAGACCCCTGTTTTTCTCCTTTGTTAGCAAAGCAGTAAATCTCCCTTTTTCTTTTTCTCAAACCCTGTCCTCATTATTAAATTGGTATTAATTGGCTTCAAAATCAGGAACCAAACTTTAAGTTACAATTTTTGGTACCCCCCACACCCCGGAACTCTTTGAGAGCTGACTACTGAAATGTTAGGAGACGGAGCGTGCTTGGGGTGGAACCGAACAAGAGGAGCTAATCCTGTAAGTGAAAGGAGGGACTGAGGGACTTCCAGCAGCTGCCCAAGCCCTGTTGCTTCAGAGAATTACCTACTTCCTTCCCTGCACTGTAAGGATTTTGCCATCTCTGCTTTCTTAAAAAAGAGAAAAAGAAAAAGGGGACACTAAATACAGTAAAGTCACCATGGAGACCCTTGATTTTACATTTCAGGTTGTCCCTCTGTGAAAACATCTGGTTCCCTTGTGGGAAAATCTATGGTGCCACTGGTGTAGGAGATTTTTCTCTTATCTGCTCTGGTTTAAAGGCTTCTGTCTGTAAGCCATAGTCTGGAGCTCCTTTCAGTCTGTCTTGTGTCTTTGTTTCTGGCCCTTTAAGACATGTGCAATAATGTGTTGATATTATAAATCATTTCTTGGGAATGATCTTAGCTGAATGTGTATCTAAATGATGATGTTTTATTGTAACAATCTGGCATCTGAATGGGTTTTTGAAGCATTGCACAATCTTGCAGTTAAAAGTCGGGTTTAGGAAATTGTTTAGTTTATGATTTCAGATAATTCATGCCAGAGAACTTAAATACTTAGGATGGAAAACTAGAGAACTCTACTTCCAAGTTGGCAAGTAACTTCCCAATCATTCAGGCTTTTTTTTCACCAATTTTTAATTGGGTAGCCTGGGAAAATGTCACTGTGTCTACCAGTGCATTAATTTGGACAAGGATAGTAAATCATAGTATGGTATCTGTTGACAAAACAAGATATAAAGATGTAAAATTTTGTAAACTGTGTCTTAAACTTGTATCATAAAATTTTGTGAATTTTGTCTTAAAATTGTATTATAATTTTCAACATCTGAACCTGAAAATTATGGTTGAAATGCCTTAGGCCTGAGGTGTCTGCTCAGAATAGCAGCTTTTTCCTGCTCCTTCCAGACCTCAGCCAGGACTTATGTTGAATGGCAAATGAAAGAGGCCTGCAAGCTCAGTAGGAGAGTGATCTGAGGCCTAAAAAAAATTAAATTGTATGGTATTTACTAATTAATGGCCAGTCAATTTTTCTAGGACTCTTATTTTTTCCTTAGATTCTTTATTTTTGTTTGAGCTCATGATTTTGATCCTAAAAACCTAGGATGATGTTTTTCTGACCAGTTCTATCTTTGACTAACTGTGTAGTTTTTGAAACATTGCAATGGATATTTCACCTGGAAAAGCTACAAGGCCTTTACTATTATTATGTGTGCACAATTTTGGTATGTGTTGTATGTCTATATATTCATTTGTCCGTATATCATATATATGATACACAAATTAACATTTATAAAGAGCACTCATTAAAACAAAAACGCTCATAAAAACAAATTTTAAAAAGTGGATCCAAAGATCTTTAATTCAAGTGATTTAAATAGTTGAATTTAAATTGGATAAAGAGATAAAAATAAATGTCTTTAAATTTAAGCTTACAAGTTTTTCTAGGTGTTCAAAAATCTAATAAAATATTAATGTCTACAAATGTTCTAATATGCCTTGGTTCTAAGACTTTTCCTTCAACAAAAAAATGGTTTACACTGTTCAATATATTTGTCTAATATATTGATAAATAAGTAAAGTAAATTTGATATGGGATTACTCATTCATGAGTACTTTTGTTAGATATCTGATTGATTTACTAAGGTCTGTATAAGTTTGTACTAATGTCTGTATAAGATTGTAATAATCAGTCATGTGTTAAAGAGACAAAAATTTCTTAAAACATAAGTTTACCCATAACATTGTGTTTATTAAGTTTTATTTTTTTCTAGAGCAAGCAACCATAAAAATTAAACAACTGATTAAATAAGAACTGTTATTTTAGAGCACTGTACTGCCATTTATTTAAAAGCTAAACTTGGTTAATGTAGAAACTTCAATGTAATTGTGATGCTATTAATGTGCTCATATCTTTCAGGTATACGAATCTGTAAGGTAGAAACTTTAAAAGAGCATTATTTCAAGCTGGTGTTCTGAAGTTGTATGGTAAAAAAATATATTGGGCATTCATTTACTTCTTGTCAATAAGATATGTAAAGTTGTATGTTACTTTTTACATTGGGGAACAATTTAAATGTATTTTTATGTTAATGAGAGTCTAATCTATATAAAGGTTAAAAACTTTCAGCCTTTCTTAAATTCATGTTTTAAATGTGATATCATATGGTGTTAACTAATGTTCATGTGACCTCAAATAATATATGTAATCTTTGTAAAATGATATTTAAAAAAACAAAGATCATCTTTAGAAGTAAAACACTTAAGTTTTATAAAGAGCCCTGCCTTACCTGAGATAAGGCTCTGTGTCCCATCTTACTATATGTGAGAATGACTACGAAAGCAGTAGGTCAGATATTATTTCATTTAAAGTTATGTTCAAAAGTTGTTTTTTTTTCTGTCAAGATTTCTAGGATCTCAAACAGGGGATATAATGTATAACTCAGCTTAAAACTTCAGGGTAGCTATTACACGAACTAAGTATTTTTACTCTTGTTAAAAAATTTTATTTTGTAATTTCCTTATAAGTGATCTAAAGATTCCTTGTTAGTGTTTTACAGAAGTGTTGCTTTAAGAACACAACATGGGTTAATTTAAGATAATAAGTCATCACCTACAAGACAGACAGAATAATACAGATCCCAGTTAATAAAAAAGATAAATAGTTATAAAGTTATAGACATTAAAGCCCAGTACTCTTAATATAAGGTTGTTAAAATTTATTTGATGGATGATTAAGATTAGGATTTATATTAAAGTTACATGAAAAGGGACAAGAAAACCAATATTTGGCTCTTGCCCTCTGAGTCAGTCTGAATCCAGGGAACAAGGGACTTCTCAAAGACCTTTGCAACTCTGGGCCTCATATCTTCCCAATTAGGGAGATTAATGAGACCCCTGGAGAACAGAAAGCCAATCAGTGCATTTGCTAAGAAGAGGAGAGTCATCAGAGAAGGGAGACATCCCTGATGCTTCCAAGGGTAGCCACATGGTCAAGCAAGACCTGGACCCACCTAGCGCAAATGGCACTAGCAGAACTGAGAAGCTGCTCTCAAGTTTCCCTAGGAATGACTCCCATAAAAGCTCAGCTGACTGTTAACAATAGATAGAAACAAAAGTCAGTTTGACTGTTTCATGATAAACACTTAGGAAAGACAGTTAAAACCAAAATACAGCCATTCCTGGGCATTTTAAATAATAATATTAATAATAATAATAATAATTTTTTATACACATTATGTTAGCCTCCCAAAATAAGTAAGACTGGAGGCTACAAAGAAGGATTCCCAGAAAGGAATGCCTGATAACTATAAAAAGAGACTATCAAGAGGAGCTGCCAGAGGCAGAAATTTTTAGTTTAAGGCCTACAGATATTCCTAACCTACAGGTAGGGTTGGTGTTTGCTAGTACGATTATCCAGCCCTGAGTAACAGAATTAAAGGTTTCTCTATTACACACAGAGGTCATACTAGTAAAATGATTTTGCAAGATCAGATGATATTAAATCATTAAACTGTATCTTATGGAGAGGGATAACTGTAACACTAAATGTTAAATATTAAGTTGACAGTCCTGATAACTGGGAATATTAAAGCCTGCTGAGGGAACTTCTATACAGTGACATGTTCCAGCTGCTGCAACATTTTTTCAGTACTCATGGTTCTTGTTTCTCACACAGAAGAACCCATCCCCAGATGAATTTACAACCTGTTCTTCCCCAACCAGACTTCAAAACGAACTGATTTCTAAAAGGCAACTCATGTTCCTCAACTGACTTCTAAAAAGCAACTCATGTCCCTTATACTGTGCCCACTCACGTCACTCTCTCTCATCTCAGAAGAAGCCAAAATGAGTGACGCCTCTCGTCTTACAACTATGGAGCCAAAAATAAATAGAATATCAATATAAGTAATTAATTAAGTCAGGTAAAACCAGGAATCCAATTTTGGGTGAGTTCTAAAAATTTGGAGACTGTTACCTGAGGGATTAAAATTCCCTCATTGCTCTTTCCCTACCCTATCAAAAATTTGGAAGGGACACATTAAAAAAGGGGGAATGATTTGCATTTCTCTGACTGCTAGAGATGGTGAGCATTTGTTCATATACTTGTTGATTGATTGTATGTCCTCCTCTGAGAAATTTCTGTTCAGGTCCTTGGCCCATTTGTTGATTGGGTTATTCGTTATCTCATTGTCTAATTTTTTTAGTTCTTTGTATATTCTGAATATTAGCGCTCTGTCTGAAGTGTGAGGAGTAAAGATTTGTTCCCAGGACGTAGGCTCCCTATTTACCTCTCTTATTGTTTCTTTTGCTGAGAAAAAACTTTTTAGTTTGAGTAAGTCCCTTTTGTTGATTCTAGTTATTAACTGTTGTGCTATGGGTGTCCTATTGAGGAATTTGGAGCCCGACCCCACAGTATGTAGATCATAGCCAACTTTTTCTTCTATCAAATGCCATGTCTCTGATTTGATATCAAGTTCCTTGATCCACTTTGAGTTAACTTTTGTGCATGGCGAGAGTAAGGGATTCAGTTTCATTTTGTTGCAAATCTCACTCCAGTAAGATTGGCAGCCATTAGGAAGTCAAACAGCAACAAGTGCTGGGGAGGATGTGGGGAAAAGGGTACTCTTGTACATTGCTGGTGGGACTGAAAATTGGTGCGGCCAATTTGGAAAGCAGTATGGAGATTTCTTGGAAAGCTCGGAATGGAACCACCATTTGATCCAGCTATTCCCCTACTCGGTCTATTCCCTAAAGACCTAAAAAGAGCACACAATAGGGACACTGCTACATCCATGTTCATAGCAGCACAATTCACAATAGCAAGACTGTGGAACCAACCTAGATGCCCTTCAATAGACGAATGGATAAAAAAAATGTGGCATTTATACACAATGGAGTATTACTCTGCATTAAGAAATGACAAAATCATAGAATTTGGAGGGAAATGGATGGCATTAGAGCAGATTATGCTAAGTGAAGCTAGCCAATCCCTTAAAAACAAATGCCAAATGTCTTCTTTGATATAAGGAGAGTAACTAAGAACAGAGTAGGGACGAAGAGCATGAGAAGAAGATTAACATTAAACAGGGATGAGAGGTGAAAGGGAAAGGGAGAGAGAAGGGAAATTGCATGTAAATGGAAGGAGACCCTCAGGGGTATACAAAATTACATAAAAGAGGAAGTGAGGGGAAAGGAGAAAAATTTAAGGGGGAGAAATGAACTACAGTAGAGGGGGTAGAGAGAGAAGAGGGGAGGGGAGGGGGGAGGGGGGATAGTAGAGGATAGGAAAGGCAGCAGAATACAACAGACACCATAATGGCAATATGTAAATCAATGGTTCTGCAACTGATGTGATTTTGCAATCTGTATATGGGGTAAAAATGGGAGCTCATATCCCACTTGAATCAAAGTGTGAAATATGATATATCAAGAACTATGTAATGTTTTGAACAACCTACAATAAAAATTAATTTAAAAAATATTAAAAAGCAAAAAAAAATGGGGGGGGGAATGATAAACCCAACCTGATCATTTATTAAAATTGGGAGCCATCTTGCCACAAAGTCATGAAAAGATAATTTTGCTTTCCTATAAATTACTGCAAATTCTGAATCTGCTTGGAATGCCTGTCCGTGCCTTGAACTCACCCATGCCTGGCTCTCTGACCAGATAGCAGCCCTCTCTGAAAATTTAGTGACACCTCATAAATATTGGCCTTCTCTGGCCAGACAACGACTCTCGTGAGTCTCTAATGGTCCTCATAAATTCTGATGATGGGGCCAGCAAAAAAAAAATTGTAAACTAGCAATAGCGTGATGCTTCTCCGAGTTCTGTTATCTGTAACCCCCCTTTTGTGTAACTTACTGGACTATAAAGCTGGGCTGTAGGAAAGGTGGGGTTGCTGTCTTGTTTCTGCCATTTTGAGAGGGATAGGCAGCTCAGCCAGTGGAAAAATAATAAGCTTGCTTTAATTTGATTTTAATTGGAGTCAGTGGTCTTTTCTCCTGTCCTGGTCAAACAGGTAAACACTCCACAAACATGGAGCTCTGCCGGCCTAAAACTTATTAAGAAACTCTCCCTGACCTTGGGCACTTGAAATATATGTTGTTGTCAGGAGCTTTAGCTTCTTTGTAGTGAGACCATCAGAGCTGGGTCTGCATCTATGTGACCTGGAGGACATGGTTTCTTATTTTCCAATGAACATGAGGCAGGAGTGCAGAATTCTCTCTTTGTAGGGAAACTGTTGTCACTGAAGGCTAAGTGTCTCCCCATGTGGTATGTGAAACCATTTGCACATCTTCCACATTTCATGGTGTTTCTTGCTGCTGCACTGGGGGTTTAGTATTTGCTTCATGAAATACAAGGAGATCAACAGGGACTCAGTGCTGGAGGGATTTCTCACACGTGTGGTGGGTCAGGGTCTCCAGGAGAATCCACCAATGAGGCTTATATCCCACATAGCTTGCCCCCTCAACCATTGCAACCTGATTCTGAACACGGCCCTGAAACCTCTAAATATAACAAGATGCCTTTATATGAAGAGATCAGACATATAGGGATTACTGGCTGCACCATGTCTGCCACAAGACATTTGGAAGTCAATGGCAGATCCAAATGGCCCCACCAGAGATATTTTATGACACAACTGCACACCACAGCTCTGGGTCACTACTCAGCAGGCGCCAACATACAGGATTCTTTCTTCTACACCATTTTCATGAAACCCAGTCAATCAAGGCACTCTCTGGTACACTCATGATCAGCAACTGGACATCCAAATGTTCTTCAGTGCCACTTGGTCATAAGAATTTCAAAAATTTCATGGTATTTATCTAGCCATTTTTCAAGGATGAAGTTGGATGCACTGTGAGTTTCAATTCATTCAGGAACCATTAAATGGTGAGGAATTTCATTTCAATGAAAGCTCTGGAGGACTCTCACAGGCAAGGCTTCCCATGGAGTGGCCAAAAGGTCACATGAAGCCAGGCCCATTGAGGTCTACAATGCTAGGTCCATGTGTGTTTTGAATCTCAACTATGGTTGCCAAGTCTTTCAGAATAAAATCATGTGATATCGTAGCTGAGATTCCCAGTGTTCTGTGGAGAGCCACCTGGGCCTATATCTCAGTTTCCAATGGGGACTCTCATGCGTGGCCTCCTGAAATCCCAACACAATTCATGGCAATTCTTCTCTGAGGTCAGGTCCAGAACGCAGTCTCTAAGGGGAATCACACCAAAGTTCAAGCCATGGTGGACACAGTTATGTCTTCCAACTGCCACACAAATGACCACAATTAAAACCAAAACACTTTCACATAGCCCTCGTCTTCTTCCATGTAGACACTCATCAAATCCTCTGGCTGGACGTTTCCAAAAGGGGTGAAGTCCAAGACCCTGTCCAAAATATGCTCCCTCGCCCCTATGTTGCCTAAGGTCAGTGTGGCCTAAACACCTTTCCTGTGAACCAGGAGTGATCAAATAGGCCTGACCTTATTACTGCTCCACTTCTCCAATTTGAGGCCTACTGACTGCCAGGTATAAATTCTTTATATGAATGGGAGTCATGAAAAAACCCAAGCATCTATGGTCTAGCCTTTGCAGGCCAGGATGGAGGTCAGGAACCTTACAGAAGATGGCGAGAGACTTCATACACAATGACTGCTATTTTGACCATTTTGTATTTGTAGCACACATGGAATCTTACCTTAGATCCATCAGGTGTTAAGAATCTAAGCAGCAGCCTCACACAGGTTCACGAGGCTGATTCAGACACATCCCTTTTGGAAGCAATTAAGAAAAGAGCCACAGGTGATGCCCATTCATTTCCATTTGAAAACTGTTTTCTTAAGGCTTCACAAAGGGGTGGCCTGAGGCAAAGACCTTCCTGACATTCAGGGCAATGAAGCAATAGGTAAGCAAATGGCCCAAAGCAAGGATTCTCCACTGAGACTTTACTGGTCACATTGATATCTGAGTTTTCTGAGATCCTCCCATTCCCTTCAGTTATCATGTACATGGCCATGTCACAGTGCTTGGAGGTGGTACATATCTTGGACACAAAACCATGAGCCAATTCTTGAGAGTGGCCAGAATTCAGGAAGATAACAGAAACGTAGTAAGATAGTAGGTGTTGCCCATCCATAAGGCAAGTCACAGTCCATGCGTTAATTGGGCAGGATGAATGCTGGGAAGCTTTCTACAAGACAGGAAACATCCATTGATGCATTTTCTTTTCTAATGTCTACAACCACGGACACAGTGGGAGAAACAGACATAGAAACACTCGCCTTGTCAAACAATTTACTAGAAAAAGTCCATTCCAATCCAAACAAACCACCTTTCCTACCTATTCTCAGAACATGAGACAAAACCACACACTCACACCCACACCCACAAAGGCACCTCCTTCCCCCAAGTAGGTTTGTAACTATCCAGAGTGTCCTTTGACTGGTGGGTTATACTATGTTCCCCTGATATGGCCTATCCATTCTCAGATCTGGTCTCCTTGGCCAACTCTGTGACGTTGTCAGGAGCATGTGGAGAGCCACTACCTACTTTCTCAGGAAAGGTCCCTGGCATGTGGCCATCCTCACATCAGTAGGTACCAAGAAAGACTGATTCTGTCCTTAGTAACACCAAACAAGTGAGCCCACTGGGACTGGGACTTGGATTGGCTCTCAGTGCCTGGCTTCCTGGATCCCAAGTTTAAAGTGTTCCATCACCAAGGAAGTGAGGTAGGTTACTTCCTTCAGGAATTTAATGAGGTCACTGCCTTGGCAAACACATTGTCCTAACAGTTGCTTCCAATGGTTCCATGAGATGGAGGCTGCCCCTACTTCCTGTGACATTTTCACAAGTTAGAATGATATATAAATCAAAGGCACCAAGAAACAGCGCTCCACAAAGGCCTGGTTTGGTCTGTCTCCTGTACATTAAGAGAGAGGCTGATTCAGCCACATCCCTTCATCCTGACCAGGTTTTTTGGCAATGGAAGATGACTTTTGCTCTCTCAGGTCCTTCATAGCTGCCTACATCTTCTTCAGGGATCATTTCTGCATGGACCTTTGAGGTTCTCAGCAAGTGGAAGATCCCCTACATCCCTATATTTTAAGGCCAACTCTGTCCCTGCTCTTCTCTAAAGTTAGATTGAGAGATCACTGTGTGGTTACGGTTAATAACAGTTTCGATTTGGGTTAGGAATCATTCTGCAGGATGAATAATGGTATTGGGAATCTGTGATATTTATAAGAATATAGACGTGAGTTAAAATTATGGAAACAGAAATCTAGGTAAGATTTGCATCCCAGATGGGCATTGAGACCTTCATTGGGATACTTAGCAATGTTATACTTTCTGCACAAATGTCTCAGATAAATCCATACACAATGGCATAGGACGTTGTACCTTGGATGATTGAATGTCGAAGAGAACCTCCAGTCAAAAAGGGATAGTCGGTGGAATTAGGAAGATAGTCAGTAGGTTTAGAAAGAAGGGTGAGAATAAGATTTGGAAAAAAGTTCTTTACCAATAGGGTTTCGGTTAGAGAGTGAATATTAATGTCAGCCCATGTTAAGTGTCAGTTACAATAATGAATTTGGGAAAATATGTAGGAAAGGAGGTATCAATAGAGACCTTAGGAAATCAGGCAAATTATTAAGTGAGTCATAGGATTAGGCATTTTCAACAGGGTTGAGGTTGAATATATAACCTTAGGAAGAAAGAAATATGTAGTCACCAATAGAATTGACATTTGAGAGCATTAGGCAACCTGGACATGAATGTTTTTAGTAATTCATGCTCACTTTCCATTTAGGCTTTGTTGAAAATAAATAAAATAGGTACTTGTCTCTTCCTGTTTTTCTGTATGCTTAAGAAAACACTCTTGAAATCTTGAAAACTTTTTGCTAATCTTGTTCCCAGAATGTGCTGTCCCCAACTGCCAAACTGCAGAATGTACACCCTCACCCGTTTACATGCAAACCGCCCACTTGCCCTGACCCATCAATAAACTTCCCTCCCTGCCCTCTTCAAGAAAAGTATATAAGCTCTGCTTAAGCTGTTCTCAGTGCTCTCTGCTCTATTCAAGTGAGGTCTGAGCTCCAGAATTTTGGGTGCTTTGCTGTTGCATGAGACAGTGTCTTGGTGGTCTCTTCCTCCAATGGTCGCCTGACCATTACATCTGAGGGCCCCAGCGAGTTCCAGCAGCGTTGGACGAGAGACCCCCAATAGGCTCATCTCAGGTTAAGTAAGGCGCCACTTTCTTGTTTCAGGTTTCAGGTTAGGGATGGGCAAAATGGCTATTGGTGATGAGCATGAGCTCTCTCTGACGGTGGCTGACAGAAGTGTCACAGAGCCACAGGCCACGTCTCTGGGGGACGCCCCAGAGAACTCGGGAAACCGAGTAACAATAGTCTCCTAAACTCAGTGATATTTTGTTTTGGATTCGGTATTGTCAGCCCATCAGGTTTTCCTGGCTACTCAGTCCTGTTCTCAGTATTGGACGTCCATTGCCTGTCTTTATTGTCTTGTCTTGTCTGTGTCGTGTGTCATTGCTTTCACTATTTGTGTATCTTTCATATGGGACAGAACACTTCAATGCCTCTGTCCCTGAACCTTGATCACTGGACCAAAGTCTGCTTAAAGGCTCAGAATCTTCTTTTTTTCAGTAAAACGTCAGATCTGGAAGACTCTATGTGTCTCAGAATGACCCACCTTTGGAGTCGGATGGCCCCCAGAAGGATCTTTCTACTTCACACTAATTCAAAAACTCAGAGATATTGTCTTTCAGCCGGGTCCACATAGCTATCCAGATCAACAGCAATATATCTTTAGTTTGCAGGACCTCTGCAAATCTCCTCTTCCATGGTTGAAGCCTTTCCTTGTCCCTGTCCCCGCTCCTACTGGTTCTCCCACTTTTCTATCTCTCAAACCCTCTGCTCCCCCTCCTCCACCCTCTGTTGTCCCTGAGTCTCAAGACTCTACTGGACTCTCTTCCCCCTCCTTATGCCCTGCCCTTGTCCTCCAACCCCAAACACCCTCTAAGTGATTCCCCTGCTGCTGACTCAGACTCTCCACCATTGGAGGAATATAGGCCAGCCCAGCGCCCTCCAGGTGACTACCCCACGGCACACACAGCCCCTCCTTCCTTGGAGGTAGCTGGCCCGGCCAAAAGAACACAAAGTACTCGCTGGGGGGGTTAAACTTTGAAGTGGATACAGGGTAAGTATACTCAGCCCTTAAGGCCCCATTGGGCCATCTATCAAACAAAAAGGACTCTAGTTTAAGGGGCTAATGGGAGTAAATATGGGGCTTAGACAACTAAGAGGACCATGGACCTGGGGAAAGAAAAAATCCATCACTCGTTCCTAGTAATCCCAGAATGCCCGACCCCATTGATGGGCACACATCTGCTCAAAAAGCTCCAGGCCAGAATAACTTTTAACCCTGAAGGCCCCCAAGTGAAATTTCTAAATTTTTCAGTAAAAACTCCTATAGTCACGGCTTTTACTATGTCAGTAGAAGATGAACATCAACTTGTCAAACCCCCCAAGACTGATCAAACAGGCAAGCTACCCCGGAAATGGATAACAGATTACGCAGATGCCTAGGAAAAAAACTGCTGGGTTACACGTAGCCGTGAAACATCCTCCAATAACAGTGGAGTTAAAAACTTCAGCCCCCCCATCAATGTCAAAAAATATCCTCTGAGCAAAAAAGCTAAAGATGGGATAAGGCCCCATATTCAGAAATATCTGGCCTTAAGGGTCCTAAGGCCCTGTCATTTGAACTGGAACACTGCCCTGTTACCAGTATAAAAATCCAGGAACCGGGGACTATCGCACCGTTCAAGACCAAAGAGAGATCTACAACAGAGTGCAGGACATTCACCCCACAGTACATAATCTGTACAATCTGCTTAGCACTCTGAACCATGAGCGGAAATGGTATACTGTTCTGGACTTAAAAGATGCTTTCTTTTGCTTGCCTCTGCATAAAGATAGTCAGTTGCTATTTGATTTCGAGTGGGTAGACCCAGAAACCGGGACGTCTGGTCAACTAACATGGACTAGACTCCCACAGGGGTTCAAAAACTCCCCCACTCTCTTTGATGAAGCCCTCCACAGAGACCCCAACAACTTCAGAACTATGCACCCTGACGTCACCCTGCTTCAATATGTCGATGACCTGCAACTGGCAGCCAACACCAAGAAAAACTGTGAGTCTGGAACCCAATTATTATTATACGAGCTTGCTCAACTCTGGTATAGTGCTTCTGCCAAAAAAGCCCAAATTTGCCAGCAAGAAGTAATCTTCCTGGACTATTCTCTTAGGGGCAGTAAGCGATGGCTCACTGAGACCAGAAAACAATCCATTGAGCAGATACCACCCCCATCTAACAGCAGACAACTCAGAGAGTTTCTTGGGACTGCTGGCTTATGCAGCTTATGGATACCTGGGTTTGCGTCCTTATCTGCTCCTTTATACCCGCTGTTAAAGAGAGATGCCCAATTCTAATGGACCCCTGAGCACCAGCAAGCTTTTGATAACATCTAAGGACACTGACACTGAAACCCTCAACTTCACTGAGCCCAGCTTGCATTTTCAGAAAGCCCTAAACTAAGTTAAAAATGTACATCAACTCACTCACCTTGGTTCAAAGAAACTGCAGGCATTCCTGAAGGATCAAGAACAGAGTTTTCCACTAACCGACTCACAGCGAAAGAAATAACTGAACGGGTAACAAAAGCCTGCCGGGTCTGTCAATTGGTTAATGCTTACCCTTCCAACTTTCCTGCAGGAAAGCACCTACAAGAAACCAGACCAGGACGATTCTTGGAAGTGGACATTACTGAAATTAAGCCAGGATGTTATGGACTTAAATATCTCCTAGTCTTTGTAGATACATTTTCAGGATGAATTAATTGAAGCCTTCCCCCCCCCCACACACACACACAAAAAAAAAACAACAACAACAAAATAAATGGCACAAATGGTGGTCAAGAAGATCCTGAAAGATATTTTTCTAAGATACGGACTGGCTAAGGCAATAGGGTCTGATAATGGACTGGCGTTAATTGCCCTGATAAGTCAGGGATTAGCCAGGACCCTGGGGATTAATTGGAAATTACATTGTGCTTATAGACCCCAGAGCTCAGTACAGGTAAAAAAAAAAAAATAATAGAACCATTAAAGAGAATTAACAAAATCAAGCTTAGAGATCGGCATAAAAGATCTATCTATTCTCCTGCTTTATGCACTGTTTCATGCAAGAAATACTCATACTCCTCTGTTTCCTTGTGTAACCTCACCCCCTATGAAATTCTCTATGGTCCCTCCTCCAGTAAGGGACCTAACCCAAACTCTAAGACCTAACGATCCCTTCCACACCCCCTTGCTTGACAGACTTAAAGCTCTTGAAAGAAATCAGCAATATCTGTGGAAACATCTGGCCACTGCCGACCAACCTGGGGACGAGGGGACTCCATATCGATACCAAGTAGGAGACTTCGTCTACATTAGACGACATCAGGTGTCATCCCTGGAACCCCACTGGAAAGGACCATATAAGGTGCTACATATAACACCTACAGTGGTAAATGTAGACGGAATCACTTCATGGATCCATGTCTCTCATCTCTGGCCTGCGCCCTGTCCAAAATCTGACTGGAAACTGGAAAAGACTGGTAACACTTTCAAAGTGCGTATTCGCCATGTGGATAAGGCTACAGACTCTCCCCTTGGCCAAGAGTAGTCCTAACCCTCATCAGCCTGTTCAGCAGTAATGGCTGATCACAAATCCTACTGTACAAGAAGTATGGTCTATCTTGCATACAGCCCCTTTAGGGACATGGTGGCCATCTCTCCACCCAGACATTTGTCAGCTGGCTATAGGTCTTTCCTATTGGGATATCCCTGATGAAGGGGATCCAACTAAAATTCCAATAAATCCTTTCCGTATCATAGGTAATAGAAACAAACATTATGGATGTAGGGACACGAGAGCCAGATGCAGGTTGGCTAGCCTAGATTACTATGTTTGCCCAGCGGACTATCAAAGCCACAAACAGACATGGCTGTGTGGGGGAAATGCCGACTTCTTCTGTAAGTCATGGGAATGTGAGCATACAGGGGTGCCTGGTGGAACCCAAACTCCTCATCAAATTCAATACACAGCATTGGCCATATTACCAATTACACAACCAATACCGATGGCCCCCAGAGGGGTCTCTAGATCCTAAAATTCTCCGTGACCTTTTTAACTTCGGCAAGTGCTCAAAGGTGGAAGGAAATTCCCCTAAGTGGAGGCATTTTCCCTCCTTCGCTCACATCCTGAACTATGCTTATCAAATAGATCCTCACCCTCAGCTTTCTGCTCCAGACTCTCTGCTGCCACTCCCACCTCAGCAACCTGATTTCTTCCCTCCAATTACTAGATCAAAAACCCAAACCGCCGGTTCTCAGATTATTGCCCCCTTGCTGAGGTAGCAGGTACTGAGGTACCCATCCACCCACTCACTACTCTCTTCTCCTGTCAGTGCCCGCACCAGGTCCCACCAGGTCCTCTTACCAGCTAACCCAAAGCTCAAACCAGCTAAGGAGAGCCCTCAGACCCCTATCCAAGATGTAATGAAAATGGCCTTTAAAGTTGCTCTGTCATCACTGAAAAC
Source organism: Callospermophilus lateralis (assembly GCF_048772815.1). Lineage (NCBI taxonomy): Eukaryota > Metazoa > Chordata > Mammalia > Rodentia > Sciuridae > Callospermophilus > Callospermophilus lateralis. The sequence goes on from NW_027512743.1 coordinate 134,037, forward strand.
AGGTTACTAAGAATTTAAAGTCCCTCACAGGCTTTTTGGGATACAAACTCCCATCTTCCCCTCTGCTCTATCTGTTCTACTGCTCAAGTTTTGTTGCCTGGAAAATTCCAAACCCCTTTCCCATTATTCTTTTACATGTCTCCTTCCTCATGCTCAGACCCAAGGTGCTGCTCTCAGACCCGCCTTCCCTGTCTTCCCCGTCTATACCAGGCCCACAGAAAAGTCTTAAATGACCTTCTCCAGCAGTCTTCTAAAGGCTGACTTTAGGACTTTCAGCCAAAGAGTCCCTATAAAAGAGTTCAATGTAGATAAACTTCCCCTTTTCGTGTTTCCCTGTTCTATTTGGCCACTGGCTGGAAAAATCAGCACTCCTAAGCTAGACTCCCCCTTACTAGTTTTTCACAAAACATGTGAACAAGGCCTCTGGCCTTGAGCTGGGGCTTCACAGACATGGTTACATTTCTAAGATAAATAAGTTACCAAATGAGCTCCATTGTTACAGCTGGCAGTGAGAAAAAAAAAAGAGAAGAAAAAAGCTCTCCCACTCCAGGTGTCCTTAAAATGTTAACTTGCCCAGAGCAGATGAAAAAAACAATAGAAACGAAAACTTCTTTTTGTGAACTTATGCAGACTGTGAACTTCTGAGCCCCTTCCCTTACATGTTGGGTACAAAATTCGGAAACTACCTAAATTTGGAGATCAGGTGACTAATTGATTACAACAGAAGCAATGCCCTCTAAATCCGTTGCAACCAAATAGGTATGTTTCGCTGTCTTCGGTGCTATCTTAGGTGCCTTGAATTGTCCGTCCTTACAACAGTATAATTCTATATACTTAAACATTGTTTATGTTTTCATAAAATGGTCAACAGATGTGATTAATTATGTAATGTTCAGATGTTTCCCAGAGTGCTCTATCATGAGGCAGGTTAATTTAAATATCAAATACGGGGGCATACAACCCGGTTCCTCTGGGAACCTGTATCCCTCACTTTAGCCATCCTATTAGGAAAACGAGCTGCTGCAGGTGTGGGCACAGGAATCACTGTCCTAGTCCATGTGACACAACAAATGACCCGATGAGAAGCAGCAATAGACCAAAATTTAAAGATATTAAAAACCTCCATCACAGTTTTATAGGAATCTTTAACCTCTCTCTCTGAAATTGTTTTACAGAACATGCGAGGGTTGGACCTCCTCTTCGTGAGAGAAGGGGGCTTTTGTGCTGCATTGAGGGAAAAAGTTGATTTTATGCCGACCATACTGGAGTTGTAAAAAAATCTATGAGTAAATTAAGAAGACGCCTAGAAGAGCACCAACAAGAGAGAGATGCACAAAAAGGGTGGTTTGAGTCTTTGTTCACACAGTCCCCCTGGTTAACTACGCTTTTATCAGCCCTGGCCAGTCCATTAATAATCCTCATTTCATTGCTAATTGTAGGACCCTGTTTGCTCAACCATCTAGTTTCCTTTCTACAAGCTTAAATTGGATAAGTTAAACTTATGGTAATCAGACAACAATATACCTCACTAGAAGACATAAAATGTGAGACCCCGCAATGCTCATTTTTATGATTAAAATTAACCAGAATAAGAAGTGGGGAATGAAAGGTTAATAAAATATGTACTTTTAACTTCTTGTTTTTCTGTATGCTTAACAAAATACTGATGAAATCTTGAAAACTGTTTGCTAATCTTGTTCCCAGAATGTGCTGTCCCCAATTGCCAAACTGTTGAATGTACTCCCTCTCCCATTGGCATGCAAACCACTCACTCGACCTGACCCATCAATAAATTTCCCTCCCTGCTCTCACCACGTAAATTGCATAAGCTCTGCTTAAGCTGTTCTTAGGGCTCTCTTCTCTATTCAAGTGAGCTCTGAGCCCCAGCATGCTGGACCCCCAATAAACCCTTTGCTGTTGCATGAGACAGTCTCTTCGTGGTCTCTTTTCCGACGCTCGCCCGACTTTACATTGGTACAATCATAAGTGTGAACATTCCTATGTGTGTCCAGAATATTACTATAATAAATAATATATGTAGATCAGGTAATAGGAGTTTTTCTTCCACCATTTATGGGAGCAATATTTTGAAGATATATGAATTAGTATTTTGGGTAGAAATAGGTGTACCATTTGTCTATGAATATAGAGATAATGCATGAATAGACAATACTGTGAATTAATAATATTACTGGTTCCAACTTTAAATAATGGATTGAATTGATATCTGAAAATATACAGAAAACCTTATATTGATATACTACATTTAATCCTACCCATTATACATCTGAATGAAATATTAGGGTTATGGATTTTCATGAAGAGTGTTTGAGTTTTGCTTCAAAAGTGATTATGGAAATTGAAAATAATGTGTTTGGAAAGAAGTCTCATGAAAAGACCAGTCCAGAAACCTGGAGGTATGCATGTGTTCTGAAGCAGAAAGTGATTTAAAGTGAAACAAACGCCTATATATTTGCTAACTTGTGGATGATAAATATATACGATGATGTGCAGAAATTGAAGAAATAGTAATGTACCAGTGTTGAATAAAAATGAACGTTAAAATACACATCATGTCCCATAGGAATCTACTTGAATTGATGTTAAACTGCGTCCGTTAATGTAGAAATATTAGAATTTGTATGCACCATTCACTGAAGTTAGTTTTCAGTACTAGGAAACAAATATGTATTTCAGGTAGATGAGTATTTCTGAGAATAATCTTGTGAAAAGTTGATTATAAATCCACATACATGAACATGAATGAATTCAGGGAGTGTATAATAAGACTCATACATTTCATATTTTGAAAAATCTGGAGAGTATATATATATATATATATATATATATATATATATATATATACACACACACACACACTCACACAAACTGAGACTATAAAAATAGCAATATATATGCCAATTGAAATTCACCATGAAATATACATCATCCACAGATTCAAAAATATTCATGTTACTGAAGATAGATTTATGTATAATGTTGTTTAACTAGGAAGTTTACCCATACATTGAATTTTCAGTTCCAACAGCATTTAGGAGGAGTAATCTCTTCTCACATTTTGTATCTGCCAAGTCAGCCACCTCACAAGAATGTACGTGTGATACCAGGTAGGATTCTATATGTGCATATAAAAATACATGTGCTGAGTAGGCTACAGAGAGAGGGAGACAGGAATTCACATATTTGTTAACTTTAAAAACACATGGATAACTATTTCAACAGAAAATTGACTAGATTTATAACACATACCCTTTTTTATGCAAAAGGCAAGTCCAACTATACACCATGCCTCCTCTGAACTGCTTGGATTTCTATTGTGTTTGGGTTATTTTTCTCCATCATATTAGGAGTAGTAGTCAGAGTCCAGTAGGTTATGAGTTAGTGTCAGGGATCAGTATTTCAAATGGAAAATAGAATAATGAATCAAATGTGTATGCAAATATATGCTACACAAAAATCTTCCCACTCTCATCCAGAACAAATCCTTGACATTACCTTCGCCTGAAGTAAGTCACAATTAGAATAGAAGAGTTAGAAAATCTGTGAATACATATCTTGAGTGGAAAATGCTCAGAGTTCAGAACCTTGGAGGTGGTAGAGGAGTTTCCAAAAGTAAGGGACATGGTAAACACTCCTCTAACATGGAGGTCTGCTGGCGGAAAGACATCTTGAGAAACTGCCTCTGAGGTTGGGCACTTGAAACATACGTTATTTTCAGGAGCTTTAGCTTCCTTTGTAGTGAGACAATAAAATCTGGGTCTGCATCTATGTGACCTGGAGGATATGGTTTCTTATTTTCCAGTGAACATGAGGCAGCAGTGCTGAATTCACTCTTTGTAGGTAAACAGTGGCCACTGGAGTCTAATTGTCTCCCCATGTGGACTGTGGAGCCATTTGGTCATCCTCCACTTTTCGTGGTGTTTCCTGCTGTTGCACTGGGAGTTTGGTATTTGCTTCACAAAATACAAGAAGTTCAACAGGGACACAGTGCTGGAGGGAGTTCTGTCACGTGTTGTGGGTCAGGGTCTGCAGGAGAATGCAACAACCAGGCTTCTTTCCCACATACTTTGCCCCCTTGTCCATAGCAACATGATTCTGAACATGGCCCTAAATCCTCTCCATATAAAAACATGCTTTTACATATTCGGGTCTCCTGGCTGCACCATGTTAGTCACAAAAAATTTGGAAGCCAATGAGAAATCCACATGGCCATAACACAGATGTATTATCACACAACTGCAGACCACTTCTCTAGGCCCAATACTCTGCAGGCTCTAACTTGCTTGCCCCCATGTCCATAGCAACTTGATTCTGAACATGGCCCTGAAATCTTTCAATATAAAAACATGCTTTTACATATACAGGTCTCCTGGCTGCACCATGGCAGTCACAATGAATTTGGAAGCCAATGGCAGAACCACATGGTCACAACACAGATGTATTATCACAAAACTGCACACCATTTCTCTAGGCCAACAACTCTGCAGGCTATAACTCAATGGCATCTCTGTTCTACACCATTTTCATGAAACCCAGTGAATTAAGGCAGGGTCTGGTACACTCAAGATCAGCAACAGGACATCCAAAGGTTCTCCAGTGCCACCTGGTCATGGGAATGTTAAAAATTTCATGGTATTTATCTGGCCATTTTTCAAGGATGAAGTTGGAGGCACTGTGGGTTTCAATTCATTCAGGAACCATTAAATGTTGAGGAAGTTCATTTCAAAGAAAGCTCTGGAGAACTCTCACAGGCAAGGCTTCCAAAAGAGTGGCCAAAAGGTCACATGAAGCCAGGCGCAGTGAGGTCTCCAATGTGAGGTCCATGTGTGTTTTGACTCAAAACTATCCCTGCCAAGTCTTTCAGAATAAAATCATGTGATATACTGGCTGAGATTCCCAGTACTCTTTGGAAAACCACCCTGGGCCTAGATCTCAGTTTCCAAGGGTGACTTTCATGCGTGGCCTCCTAATATCCCAACACTTTTCATGGCAATACTTCTCTGAGGTCAATTCCAGAACGCAGTCTCTAAGGGGAATCAAACCAGAGTTCAAGCCCAGGTTGACCCAGTCATCTCTTCACACCGCCAATCAAATGAACACAATTAAAAACAAAACACTATCACATGGCCCCATCTTCTTCCTTATAGACACTCATCATAACCACTGGTTGGAGCTTTCCATGAGGGGCACATTCCAAAAGAGTGTCCAAAATAAGCTCCCTTGCCCCTCATTTGGCTCAAGTCAGGGTTTGAAGGACACCCTTCCTGTGAACCAGGAGTGATCAAATAGGCCTGTCATTAATACTGCTCCGCTTTTCCAATTTGAGGCCTTCTGACTGTGGGGTTTAGATTCTTTATGTGAACTGGAGTCAGGAGAAAAGACAAGCACCTCTGCAGAGATTTGAAGAACTCATTTGACCAAAAGGATCGCTATTCTCACTTGATTGATTTCAGGAACCTACAGAGAAAGGCAATAGAATTCATTCACAATGACTGAAATTTTTTGCGAATTTGGTTTTGGTTTCACACATGGGATCTTTCTTTAGATCCATCAGGTGCTGAGAATCTAAGCCACAGCCTCACACAGGGTAGAGAGCCTGATTCAGACACATCCCTTTCCGAAGCAATTTAGCAAGAGCCACAGGTGATGCCCATTCATTTCCATTTGAAAACTGTTTTCTTCAGGCTTCACAAAGGGGTAGCCTGAGCCCAACATCTTCCTGACATTCAGGGCAACAGAACAATAGGTAAGCAAAAGGCCCAAAGCATGGTATCTCCACTGAGATTTTTCTGGTCACACTCATATCTGAGTTTTCTGAGATACTGGCCATTCCCTTCAGGTATCCAGTACATGGACATGTCAAAGACCTTGGAGTTGGTACATATCTTGGACACAAAACAATGAGACTATTCTGGAGAGTTGCCAGAATTCAGGAAGAAAACAGGGACTTAGGAAGGTAGTAGGTTTTGCCAATCCATAAGGCAAGCTGCAGTCCATTCATAAATTGGGCAGGATGAATGCTGGGAATCTTTTTACTACACAGGACACATCCATTGTTGCATTGTCTTTTCTCATGTCTACAACCACGGACACAGTGGGATACACAGACATAGAAACACTCACCTTGTCAAATGACTTACTAGAAATAGTTCACTGAAAACCAAACAAACCGCCTTTCCTACCTATTCTCAGAACAAGAGACAAAACCACACACCCACACTCACAATGGCACCTCCTTCCCCTAAGTAGGTCTGTGACTATCCGGAGTGTTCTCTGACTGGTGGGCAATACTATGTTCCCCCGAAATGGCCTGTATTCTCTCAGATCTGGTTTACTTGGCCAACTATGTGAAGTTGTCAGGAAAAAGTGGTGAGCCACTACCTGCTTTCTCAGGAAAGGTCCCTCTTCAGAGCTCTCCTGGCATTTGGCCATCCTCACATCAGTAGGTACCAAGAAAGACTGACTCTGTCCTTGGTAAATCCAAACAAGTGAGCCCACTGGGACTGGGACTGGAACTGCATCTGGGTGCCTGGCTTCTTGGATACCAAGTTCAGAGAGTTCCATCACCAAGGAAATGAGGTATGACACTTTCTTTGGAACTGAATGAGGTCACTGCCTTTGCAACCACTTGGTCCTAACAGTTGCTTCCAAGGGCCCCATGAGATGGAGGCTGCCCCTTCTTCCTCTGACACTTTCACAATTTAGAATGGTATATCAACCATAGGCACACACACAGGCCTGGTTTAGTCCATCTTCTCCACAATAAGAAGAGAGAGGCTGATTCAGACACATCCCTTCATCCTGACCAGGTGGTTTGTCATCGAAGATGACTTTTGCTCTTTCAGGTCCTTCATACCTGTCTACAACTTCTCCAGGTATCATTTCTGCATGGACCTTTGAGGATCTCAGCAGGTGGAAGGTCCCCTACTTTTCTGTATTGTAAGAACAACTTTGTCCCTGCTCTTCTGTAAAATGAGATTGAGGGAACAGTGTATGTTTTGGGTTAATAACAGGTTTGATTTCGATTTGTGTTAGGAATCATTCTTCTGGATGAATAATGGTATTGGGAACCTGGTATATTTACAAGAATGTAGAGGTGAAACATAAGTATGAAAACAGAAATCCAGGTATGATTTTAAACCCATAAGGGCATTGGGCCCTTGATTGGGATACTTAGCTTTGAATTATGTTCTGCACAGATGTCTCAGATAATTTGATATACAATGGCATAGGACCTTGTACCTTGGAAGATTGAATGTAGAAGAGAACATCCCTTCAAAAAGGGATAGTCGGTAGGATTAGGAAGATAGTCGGTCGTTTTAGGAAGAAGAGTGAGTATATGATTTGGAACAAAAGTTCTTTAGCAATAGGATTTCAGTTAGAGAGTGAATGTATATGTCAGCACATATGAAGAGCCAGTCACGATGATGAAGTGGGGAAAACATGTAGAAAAGAAGATATCAATAAATATATTACGAAATCAGGGAAAGTATAAAGTGAGTGAGAGGATTAGACATTTTCAACAGGCTTGAGGTTGAATCTTAGAAAGAAACAAATATGAAGTCACCAATAATATTGACATTTGAGAGCATTAGGCACCCTGGACATGGATGTTTTTAGTAATCTATGTTCACATTTCATTTAGGCTTTGCTTGGTTCAATCATAAGTGTAACATTTACATTTTTGTCCAGAATATTATTGTGATAATATGTATATGTAGATCAGGTGACATAAGTATTTCTTCCACCATTTTTGGTAGCAATATACTGAAGACATAAAATTAGTATTGGGCGTACAAAGAGGTGTACCCTATGTCTATGAATATAGAGATAAAGCATGAATAGACCATACTGTGAATAAGTAATATAACTTGTTCCCACTTAATATAATGGGATGAACTGATATCTGAAAAATTACTGGAAATCTTATATGCATATACAATCATTCATTCCAACCAGTTATTCATCTAATGTCAATATTAGTGTTTTGGTTTATCATGAAGAGTGTGTGAGTTTTACTTCAAAAGTGATTATGGAAATCGAAAATAATGTGTTTGGAAAGAAGTCTCATGAAAAGACCAGTCAAGAAACCCTGACAATACATGTGTTGTGAAGTAGGAAGTGATTAAAGTTTAAAGAAATGCCTACAAATTTGTGAACCTGTGGATGAAATACATATCTTATGATGAGCAAAAAGTGAAGAAATAATAATGTACCAGTGTTGAATATAAATGAACATCATATTATATATCATGTCCCATTGGGATCTACTTGCATTGGTGATAGACTGGATCAGTTCCTGTAGAATTATTAACATTTGTATGCACCATTCACTGAAGTTAGTTTTCAGTACTAGGAAACAAATATGTATTTAAGGTGGATGAATATTTCTGAGACTAATATTTTGGAAAGTTTATTATAAATCCACATGCATGAACATGAATGAATTTAGAGAGTGTATATAAGACACATATATTTCATATTTTGAAAAATCTGGAGAGTGTATATATATATATATATATATATATATATATATATATATATATATATACACACACACACATACCCACACACACAAAAAAAAACCACACACAGACATTTAAAAGTAGCAATATATATGCCAATCAAAATTCATCTTTAAATATATATCATCCACAGATGCAAAAATATTTATTTTACTGAACATGAGTTTATGTATAATGATGTTCTACTAGGAAGTTCCCCTATAGGTGGAATTTTCAGTTCCAACAGCAATTTGGAGGAGTGATCTCTTCTCACAATTTGTATCTGCCAAGTCAGCCATCTCACAAAAATGTACATGTGATACCAGGTAGGATTCTATAAGTGCATATGAAAATACATGTGATGAATAGGCTACAGAGAAAGAGAGACAGGAATTCATATATTTGTTTAATTTAAAAACACATGGTGAACTATTTCAATTAAAAATTGACTAGATTTATAACACCTACCATTTATCATGCAAAAGGTAAGTCCAAGTATGCAGCATGCCTCCTCTGAACTGCTTGTATTTCTATTCTGTTTGGGTATTTTTCTCCATCATATTAGGATTAGTAGTCAGAGGATAGTAGGGTATGGGATAGTGTCAGGGATTCAGTATTTCGAATAGAAAATTGAAAATGAATGCAATGTGTATGCAAATATGTGCTACACAAATATCTTCCCACTCTCATCCAGAGCAATGCCTTGACATTACCTTCGCCCCATGTATGACACAATTAGAGCAGAAGAGTTAGAAAATCTGTGAATACATATCTGCAATGGAAACTGCTCAATTTTCACAAATTTGGAGAAGGTAGAGGAGTTTCCAAAATTAAGGGACAATGTAAACTCTCCACAAACATGGAGCTCTGCTGGCCTAAAGAGTTCTTAAGAAACTGCCTCTGAGGTTGGGCACATGAAATATATGTTGTTGTCAGGAGCTTTAGCTTCCATTGTAGTGAGACCATCCAAGCTGGTCTGCATTTTTGTGACCTTTGTGAGCACATGGTTTCTTGTTTTCCAATGAACATGAAGCAGCCTTGCTAAATTCTCTCTTTGTAGGTAAACTGTGACCAATGGGGGCTAAGTGTCTCCCCGTGTGCACTGTGAACCCATTTGGTCATCCTCCACTTTTCGTGCTGTTTCTTGCTGCTGCACTCGCAATTTGGCATTTGCTTCATGAAACAAGGAGTTCAACTGGGACACAGTGCTGGAGCGAGTTCTGTCACGTGTGGTGGGTCAGGGTCTGCAGGAAAATGCACCAACCATGCTTCTATCCCACCAGCTTGCCTCCTTGAGCATAGCAACCTGATTCTGAACATTGCCCTGAAACTCCTACATATAACAAGATGCCTTTTGAGAGAAGGGTCTGCTGGCTGCACCATATCAGTCATAATCCATTTGGAAGCCAAAGGCAGATCCACATGGCCAAACCACAGATTTTTTATCACACACCTGCCCACAACTTCTCTAGGTCCACTACTCAGCAGGCTCGAACTTACTTGCATCTCTTTTCTATACCATTTTCATGAAAACCAGTCAATCAAGGCACCTTCTGGTATATTCATAATCAGAAACAGGACATCCAAAGGTTTTCCAGCGCCACCTGCTCATGGGAATTTTAAACATTTCATGGTATTTATCTAACCATTTTTAAAGGATGAAGTTGGAGGCACTGTGGGTTTCAATTCATTCAGGAACCATTAAATGTTGAGGAAACTCATTTTAATGAAAGCTCTCGAGAACTCTCACAGGCAAGGCTTCCAAAAGAGTGGCCAAAAGTTCACAAGAAGCCAGGCCCATTGAGGTCTACAATATGACGTCCATGTTTGTTTTGACTCTCAACTATTGCTGCCAAGTCTTTCAGAATAAAATCATGTGATATCCTGGCTGAGATTCCCAGTGCTCTGTGGAAAGCAACCCTGGGTCAAGACTAATTTTCCAAGGACTCCATGCGTGGTCTCCTAAAATCCCAACACAACTCATTGCAATACTTCTCTAAGATCAGTTCCAGAATGCAGTCTCTAAGGGTAATTACGCCAGAGTTCCAGCCCACGTGGACCAATTCATCTCTTCCAACCGCCACACAAGTGACCACAATTAAAACCAAAACACTCCCACATGGACCTCATCTTCTTCCATATAGACACTCATCATTACCTCTGGCTGGAGGATTCTATGAGGGGCACAGCCCAAGACAATGTCCAAAAGAAGCTTCCTTACCCCTCATATGCCTAAAGGCCCGGACTCCCTTCCTGTGAACCAGGAGTGATCAAATAGGCCTGCCGTTAATACTGCTCCACTTCTGCAATTTGTGGCCTATTGACTGTGGGGTTTAGATTCTTTTTGTAAATGGGAGTCATGAGAAAACCCAAGCACCTATGGGCTAGACTCTGCAGGGCTTTGAAGAACTCATTTGACCCAAAGGATCCCTATTCTCACTTGATGGAGGCAGGAACATTACAGAGGAAGACGAGAGACTCCATCCACAATGACCGCTCTTTTGGCCATTTTGGTTTTGGATGCACACATGGGATCCTTCTTTAGACCCATCAGGTGCTGAGAATCAAAGCCACAGCCTCACACAGGGCCAAGAGGCTGATTCAGACACATCCCATTCTAAAGCAATTAAGCAAAGAGCCCAAGGTGATGCCCATTCATTTTCATTTGAAAACTGTTTTCTTCAGGCTTCAAAAAGGGGTGGCCTGAGTCAAAGAACTTCCTGACATTCAGGGCAACAGACAAATAGGTAAGCAAAAGACCCAAAGCAGGGTTTCTCCATTGAGACTCTCCTGGTCCCAATGATATCTGTGTTTTCTGACATGCTCTCATTCCCTTCAGCTATCCAGTACATAGCCATGTCACAGATCTTGGAGGTGGTTCATATGGTGGACATAAAATCATAAGCCTATTCTGAAGAGTGGCCATAATTCTACGAAGAAAACAGGAACTTTGGAAGATAGTAGGTGTTGCACATCCATAAGGCAATCCACAGTCCATTCATAAATTAGGCAGGATGAATGCTGAGAAGCTTTCTACTAGACATGACAAATCCATTGATGCATTCTCTTTTCTAATGTCTACAACCACAGACACGGTGGGATACACAGACATAGAAACACTTGCCTTGTCAAAGCACTCAGTAGACACAGTCCATTCCAAACCAAACAAACTGCCTTTCCTACCTATTCTCAGAACATGAGACAAAACCACAAACTCACACCCACAACCACAAAGGCACCTCCTTCCTCCAAGTAGGTATGTGACTATCTGGAGAGCCCTCTGACTGGTGGACCATTTTATGTTCCCCCGAAACGGCCTGTCCTGTCTCAGATCAGGTCTCTTTGGCTAACTCTGTGAAATTGGCCGGGACCAGCAGTGAGACACTACCTGCTTTCTCAGGAAAGGCCCCTCTTCAGAGCTCACCTGGCATTTGGCCATACTCACATCAGTATTTACCAAGAAAGACGGACTCTGTCCTCTGTAAATCTAAACAAGTGAGCCCACTGGGACTGGAACTGGGACTGCCTCTGGGTGCCTGGATTCCAAGTTTAGAGTGTTCCTTCAACAAGAAAATTAGATGAGGTCACTTCTTTCTGGAACTGATTGAATTTGCTGCCTTTGCAACCACTTTGTCCTAACAGTTGTTTCCAAGGGTCTCATGAGATGGAGGCTGCCCCTATTTCCTGTTACAATTTCACAAGATAGAAAGTTATATCAACCATAGGCACCTGGGAACAGCTCTCTACATAGGCCTGGTTTGGTCCATCTTCTCTACATTAAGAAGATAGAGGCTGATTCAGACACATCCCTTCGTCATGACCAGGTTGTTTGCAATTGAAGATGACTTTTTCTCTCTCAGGTACTTCATAGTTCCCTATATCTTCTCCAGGGATTATATCTGCATAGACCTTTGAGCTTCTCAGCAGGTGAAAGTCTCCCTACATTTTTGTATTGTAAGACCAACTCAGTCCTGCTCTTTTGTAAAGATAGATTGAGGGAACAGTATATGGTTAGGGTTAATAACAGGTTCGATTTGTGTTAGGAATCATTCTGCTGAATGAATAAGAATATTGGGATCCTGTGGTATTTATAAGAATATAGAGGTGAAATATAAGTATGACAATGGAATTCTAGATAAGATTTGAAGCCCAGAAGTGCACTGGGCACTGGAGTGGGAAACTTAGCTTTGAACAATGTTCTGCACAGATATCTCAGATAAATCGATATATAATGGCAAAGGACCATGTACCTTGGTTGATTGAATGTGTAAGAAAACATCCAGTCAAAAAGGGATAGTCGGTAGGATTAGGAAGATAGTGTAGGTTTAGATAGAAGAGTGAGAATAGGATTTGGACCAAAAGTACTTTAGCAATAGAGTTTTGGTTAGAGAGTGAATGTAAATGTCAGCACATGTGAAGAGTTGGTCACAGTGATGAACTGGAAAAAATATGTAGGAAAGCATTTATCAATAGAAACATTAGGAAATCAGGCAAAGTATAAAGTGAGTGATAGGATTAGACATTTTCAACAGGTTGAGATTTAATATATAATCTTAGGAAGAAACAAATATGTAGTCACCGACAGGATAGACATTTGAGAGCATTAGGCCACCTGGACATGGATGGTTTTAGTAATCCATGCTCACTTCCTATTTAGGATTTGGTACAATCATAAGTGTGACATTTGCGTTTTGTGTCCAGAATATTACACTGAAAAAATGTATATTTATATCAGGTGACATGAGTATTTCTTCCACCATTTCTGGAAGCAATATGTTGAAGACATATAAATTAGTATTGGGGATACAAATACGTGCACCCTGTGTCTCTGAATATAGAGAAAATGTATGAATAGACAATAGTGTGAATAAAGAATATAATTGGTTTCAACTTTAAAAAATGGATTGAAGTGGTATCTGAAAATATAAAGAAAATTTTATATTGATAAACATACATTCATTCAAACCAATTATACATCTATTTGTAATATTAGGGTTATGGTTTATCATAAAGTGTGTGAGTTTTGCTTCAAAATTGATTATGAAAATCGAAAATAATGTGTTTGGGTAGAAGTCACATGAAAAGACCAGTCAAGACACCTGGAGGAATACATGTGTTCTGAAGCAGGAATTGATTGAAAGTGAAACAAATGCCCATAAATTTGTGAATTTGTGGATGAAATATATATCCTATGATGTCCATAATACGAATAAATATTAATGTACCAGGGTTTAATAAAAATGAACGTCAAAATGCACAGCTTGTCATATCGGAATCAAGGTGCATTGATGTTAAACTTGGTCAGTTACTGTAGAAATATTAGTTAAATCTGTTTTTCAGGTGGATGAATATTTCTGAGAATAATCTTGTGAAAAGTTGATTATAAATCCAAGTCCATGAACATGAATAAATTTAGCGAGTGTAAATAAGACACATATATTTCATATTTTCAAAAATCTGGAGAGTGTATATATATATATATATATATATATATATATATATATATATTTACACAAAACACACACACAGACATTAAAAAGTAGCAATATATATGCCACTCAAAATTCATCTATAAATATATATCATCCAAAGATGCAAAAATATTTATTTTACTGAACATGAGTTTATGTATAATGTTTTTCTACTAGGAAGCTCCCCTATAGGTGGAATTTTCAGTTCCAACAACGATTTGGAGGAGTGATCTCTTCTCACAATTTGTATCTACCAAGTCAGCCAACTCACAAAAATGTACATGTGATACCAGGTAGGATACTATAAATGCATATAAAAATACATGTGATGAATAGGCTACAGAGAAAGGGACAGGAATTCATATATTTGTTAATTTTAAAAACACATGGAGAACTATTTCAATTGAAAATTGACCAGATTTATAACACCTACCATTTATCATGCAAAAGGCAAGTCCAAATATACAACATGCCTCCTCTGAAATGCTTGTATTTCTATTCTGTTTGCGTTACTTTTCTCCATCATATTAGGATTAGTAGTCAGAGTCTAGTAGGGTATGTGAATATTTTTGAGAATAATCTTGTGAAAAGATGATTATAAATCCACATTCATGAATATGAAAAATTTAGGATGTGTAAAATAATACACATATATTTCATATTTTGAAAAATCTGGAGAGTGTGTGTATATATATATATATATATATATATATATATATATATATATATATACACACACACACACACAAACATTCACAGACATTAAAAAGTAGCACTATATGCCAATTTAAAAACACCATGAAATATATATCATCCACAGATCCAAATAAATTCATTTTACTGAACATCGATTTATGTATAATGTTGTTCAACTAGGAAGCTCACCCACAGGTTGAATTTTCAGTTCCAACAGTGTTTAGGAGGAGTGATCCCTTTTCACAATTTGTATCTGCCAATTCAGCCTCCACACAAGAACGTACGTGTGGTAACAGTTAGGATTCTAAATGTGCATATAAAAATACAGGTGCTGAATAGGCTTCAGAGAAAGGGAGACAGGAATTCACATATTTCTTAACTTTTAAAATACATGGAGAACTATTTCAAAAAAAATTGACAAGATTTAAAACTCCTACACTATATAATTCAAAAGGCAAGCCCAACTATCCACCATGCCTCCTCTGAACTGCTTGTAGTTCTATTCTTTTGGGGGTATTTTTCTCCAACATATTAGGATTAGTAGTCAGAGTCTAGTAGGGTATGTGTTAATGTCAGTGATTCAGTATTTTGAATGGAAAATAGGAAAATGAATCCAATGTGTATGCAAATATGTGCTTCAGAAAAATCTTCCCACTCTCATCCAGAACAATCCCTTGACATTAACTTCGCCCCAAGTAAGAGACAATTAGAGGAAAAGAGATAGAAAATATGTGAATACATATCTGAAATGGAATTTGATCAGGAGTTCACAACCATGGAGGTGGTAGAGGAGTTTTCAAAAGTAAGGGACAGGGTAAGCACTCCACAATCACAGAGCTCTGCTGGCCTAAAGACTTCTTGAGAAACTGCCTCTGAGTTTGGGCACTTGAAATATATGTTGTTTTCAGGAGCTTTTGCTTCCTTCTAGTGAGACGATCAAAGCTGGGTCAGCATCTATGTGACCTGGAGGACATAAATTGTAATATTCCAATGAACATGAGGGAGCAGTGCTGAATTCTCTCTTTGTAGGTATACTATGGCCACTTGGGGCTAAGTGTGTCCCCGCGTGGATTGTATATTCATTTGTTCCTCTTCCACTCTTCATTGTGTTTCTTGCTGCTGCACTGCGACTTTGGTATTTGCTTCACGAAATACATGGAGTTCAACTGGGACACAGTGGTCTAAGTGTCTGCCCGTGTGGACTGTGAAGCCATTTAGTAATCCTCCACTTTTCCTGGTGTTTCTTGCTGCTGCACTGCGAGTTTTGTATTTGCTTCATGAAATACAAGGAGTTCAACTGGGACACAGTGCTGGAGGGAGTTCTATCACATGTGGTGGCTCACACATGAGCATTCATGAAACCGGCCTCTATACCACATAGCTTGCTCCCTTGACCATAGCAACCTGATTCTGTAAATTACCCTAAAACCTCTCCATATAACAAGATGTGTTTACTTATAATGGTCTCCTGGCTGCACCATGTCCGTCTCATGACATTTGGAATCCAAAGGCAGATCCACATGGCCCCATCACAGATGTTTTATCACACACCTGCCTACCGCTGCTCTAGGCCCTCTACTCATCAGGCTCCAAATTACTGGGATCTCGGTTCTACACCATTTTCATTAAACCCAATCAATCAAGGCACTGTCTGGTACACTCATGATCAGAAATAGGACATCCAAAGGTTCTGTATGCCACCTGTTCATGGGAATTTCAAAAATTTAAACTATTTATCTAGCCATTTATCAAGGATGAATTTGGAGGCACAGTGGATTTCAATTCATGCAGGAACCATTAAATGGTGAGTATGATCATTTCAATGAAAACTCTGGAGAACTCTCACAGGCAAGGCTTCCCAAAGAGTGTCCAAAAGGTCACCTGAAGCCAGGCTCATTGAGGTCTACAATTGAGATCCATGAGTGTTTTGATCTCAACTATGGCTGCCAAGTCTTTCAGAATAAAATCTTGTGGTATCCTGACTGAGATTCCCAGTGCTCTGTGGAAAGCTACCCTGGGCCTACATCTCAGGTTCCAAGGGCGACTCTCATGCATGGCCTCCTCAAATCCCAACACAACTCATGGCAATACTTCACTAAGCTCAGTTCCAGGACACAGTGTCTAAAAGGAGTCACACCAGAGTTCAGGCCCAGGAGGACCCAGTAATCTCTTCCAGCTACCACACATATGACCACAATTTAAATCAAAACACTCCCACATGGGCCTCATCTTCTTCTACACAGACACGCATCATAACCTCTGGCTGGAAGTTTCCATGAGGGGTGCAGCCCAAGACAGTGTCCAAAATAAGCTCCATTGCCCCTCATTTGCCAAAAGTCAGGGTGGCCTAAACACCCTTCCTTTGAACCAGGAATGATCAAATAAGCCTGCCTTTAATACTGCTCTGCTTCTCCAATTTGAGGCCTAATGACTGTCAGGTGTAGATTTTCTATGTGATTTGGAGTCATGAGAAAACCCAAGCACCTATGGGCTATCCACTGTAGGGCTTTGAAGAACTCATTTGACCCAAATGATCCCTATTCTCACTTGACGGAAGTCAGGAACTTAAAAGGTCGGGCGAACTTCGGAGGAAAAGACCACCAAGAGACTGTCTCATGCCACAGCAAAGGGTTTATTGGGGGTCCAGCATGCTGAGGCTCAGAGCTCACTTCAGAGGAGCAAAGGACAAAGAGCCCCGAGAACAACTTGAGCAGAGTTTATATACATTCTTTAGAGAGGGCAGGGACTTTACATACATCATAGCCTCCTTTAGAAAATCATCATATACCGCGGGAAAATCAAATAATAACTCTAAAACATGATTAGCACATTCATTGGTGGGAACAGGTTGGGCAGCGGGTGATTGGTCAGCCGTGAGAAGGAGTATACATTTAAACTGATTGGTTGAAGCACTGAGATGTATACGTGCAAATCTGCATGGTTTCTGGGAAAGGGGTGGTTAAGTAACGAGGTGGTCAGGGAAGATTTCAACACACATCTAATGGGAAGATCCGGGAATTGTCTTAAGTGCCACAGGAATTTCAGGTTCTGAGTGCAGCTTGGAAAATGTACAAAACCTGGTTCTTTACGTTTCAATTTCAATTTCTTTTATTCTTTCATTTCCCACCCCTTTTTCTGACTACTTTTAATCTTAAAAGTAATGAATCAAAATTATTGTGGGGTTTCACATTCTATTCCTACCAGTGCAGCATATTTCTGTCTGATTATCATGAGTTTCACCTGCCTAATCTGAGCCTGGAGAAAGGAAACTATGTGGTTAGGCAAACAAGGTCCCACAGTTAGCAACACCATAAGGATGATCAGGGGTCCAGCTAAGTCTGATATTAGTGTAGTTACCAGGGGTACTCGGTTAACCATGACTCAAAGCACCCTTGTTGAATCTCCCATTCTCTCTGGCGCTCTTCAAGGTATTTTCTTAATTTACTCATGAATTATTTTGCAACTCCAATATGGTCAGCATAAAAACAACATTCTTCTCTCAGTGCAACACAGAGGCCCTCTCCCTCATCAAGAGGAGGTCTAATCCTCACCTGTTCTGTAAAACAACTTCAGAGAGAGAGGTTAAGGATTCCTGCAAAGCTGTGATGGAGGTCTCTAACGTCTTCAAGTCTTGATTTATTGCTGTTTCTAATTGGGCCATTTGTTGTTAACCACGCATCATAGAAGCTGTTCCCATACCCACTCCTGCAGCAGCTCCTATCCCCAATAGGATGGCTAGAGTAAGGGACAATGGTTCCCCTTGATATCGGGTTGTTTGTCCCCCTAGTAGACCTTCAAATGATTAGGCATTATGATAGAGTACCCTGGAGAGTATCTGCACCATTACACAATAATTTACAGGGCTGTCAAAGACCTGGGCTGAAATACAAGGAGTTCTGACTGTGTGGAGTTCAGTACCATAAAGGTTCCTTTAATTAGTTCCCAGGGGGAGGAGTCAGATGTACTCTGGACTGCGGAAGTAGGCAAAGACGGAATCCAGGAAGTATTAGATGGTAGAGGGGTTCTTGTAGATCTAGGCATGGAAGGTTTAGGAGGCTTAATCCCTGGCTTGAGGGGATTGGGTCCTATTGCTGTGGGATTTTCTTTCTTTTTAAGCCAGACGGTGAACCAGAGACCAAATTCATCACCTGGGCCATAAATATAGAATCGCATTCCCCACGTATTTCCCATAGGCCAGGTTTTTCTGAGGTAGCCCCTTCCTTCGGAAGTGAAAGTTATATTGAGGGGGTAACATAGAGTATTCTTTCCACAGCGAGTTTTTGACACCACTGGGCAAGCAGCACATTTCTTGGGATCAATCCAGGTGTCATTGCATCCTACCGGAATCATACCTTTCTGGGGAGTTTGGGTTCCACCATGCAGCTTTCGTTTGTTCACAACCCCAAGATCTACAATAAAAGTCACTGGGTCCTCCACAGGTTTGGGCCTGTTTTATGACTTTGGAAATCAGGTGGGCACACATAATAGTCAAGACTGGCTAGTTTACACCTGAGCTGGGGGAGATGACATCCACAATTCATGGGTTAAGGTGGTCTATGTTGCCCTAGTTAGGGTTTGAGTGGGATCTGTGTGGGGTCCTCTATGTCAGGGAGATCCCAGTCAGGGAAGCCTATGGCAAGCTGACAAATTTCCGGGTGGAGAGATGGCCACCAAGTCCATAAGGTGGCTGTTTGTGAAATAGATCACACTACTTGCCCATTAGGATTCATTACTTGCCCTTGTTGCTGAGCACGCTGATGGGGATTAGGGCTGCTGGTGGTCATGGGAAGAATCCATAGCCCTACCCACATGACGGACACGCAACTTGAGATGGATACCAGTCTGTAGAAGTTTCCAGCCAGAGTCTGTACAGGGCTCAGGCATGAGATGGGAGGCATTGATCCAGGAAGTGATCCCATCCACTTTCACCACTGTGGGTGTTATAAGAAGCACCTGGTATGGTCCTTTCCAGTGGAGTTCCAGGGATGACACCTGACGCCATCTCACGTAGACGAAGCCTCCCACTTGATATCAATGTGGGGTTCCCTCGTCTCCAGTCTGATAAGCAGAGGCCAAATGTTTCCACAGGTATCGCTGGGTGCTGGGTTTGTTAAAGGGCTTTAAATCTGTCCAGCAAGGGGGTGTGAAAGGAATCATTAAGTCTCATAGTTGGGATTAGGTCCCCTACTGGAGGAAGGGCACCATTGAGAATTTCATAAGAGGTGAGGTTACACAAAGAGGCGGAGGGGGTATTTCTTTCACAAAACAGTGCATAAGGTTGGAGCATAGTCCAATTTTTTATGCCAGTATCCAAGCTTAATTTTGTTAAGTACTCTTTGATGGTTCTATTCATCCTTTCTACCTGTCCTGAGCTATAGGGTCTATAAGCACAATGTAACTTCCAATTAATCCCCAGGGTCCTGGCAAATCCCTTACTTTCCTGGGGCATGAATGCCGGTCCGTTAGCGGAGCCTATTACCTTAGACAGGCCGAACCTTGGAAAAATGTCTTCTACGATCTTTTTGACTACCATCTGAGCTGTTTCTTTCTTCATGGGGAAGGCTTCGACCCATCCTGAAAAAGTATCTACAAAGACTAGGAGATATTTAAGTTCATACCTTGCTGGCTTAATTTCAGTAAAGTTCAATTCCCAGAATTGTCCTTGTCTGGTTCCTTGTAAGCGCTTCCCTGCAGGAAGCTTGGATGGGTAAGCATTAACTACTTGGCAGACTTGACAAGCTCTAGTCACCTGCTCAGCTATTTCTTTCCTCTGTGAGTCAGTCAATAATAAGTCCTTTCTCCGGTCCTTTAAGAGTGCCTATATCTTCTCTGAGTCTAAGTGGGTGAGCTGGTGTACGTCTTTGACATAAAGGTGGGCTTTTTGAAATTGTAAACTTGGCTCTGTAGGATCCCAGTGTTCTGTATCTGTCTCCTCAGATGATAAGTTGCCTGAATGTTCCGGTGCGGCCAAGTCTCCTGATTGTTGTTCCCCCTGGTGTGGAAAAAGTTAACACGGTCACTCCATTTAGGGCTGCCAATTAAGCTTCCTCATCTGCCCTTCTTTTTCCAACCGCCAAGGGTTCGTTTCCCTTCTGGTGCCCTGGGCAGTGCACTATAGCTAGTTCCTTAGGGCCCTGCACTGCTGAGAGAAGTTGGAGGATCTCATCTTTGTTCTTTATTTCTTTCCAGGTGGAGGTTAATAACCCCCTTTGATGGGAAATAGCCCCGTGCACATTTGCAGTGGCAAATGCATAGCGGCTATCAGTGTATATGGTGGCCCTTTTGCCTGTTGCTAGTTCCAATACTTTCGTAAGGGCAATCAGTTCTGCTTTTTGGGCTGATGTCAGTTCTGGGAGACCAGAGGAACAGATGACATTAATTTTGCTAACTACTGCTTCTCCAGCCCACCGCTTACCATCTTGGAGGAAGCTGCTGCCATCCATAAACCATACAACTTCAGGGCAAGGCAGTGGCTGATCCTTCAAGTCTCGTCGTATACTGGTTTCCTCTGCCAGTATGTGTTGACACTCATGAGCAACGGGTCTTGATGATTCTTCTGGCAGCAGTGTAGCCGGGTTGAGTGGAGCAGCGGGTCCCAGCGTGATTCTGTCTTTGTCAAGCAAGAGGTTCTGGTAGTGGGTTATTCTAGAGTTTGATAGCCACATCTCTGGAGGCTGACAGATGATGCACTCCAGGGCATGGGGGACTATAATCGTTAGCTTCTGTCCCAACGTTAATTTATCAGCATCTTTTATTAGAAGGGCTGCCGCTGCTATAGCTCTTAAGCAATGGGGCGACCCACTAGCCACTGGGTCCAGTTTATTTGATAAGTATTCTACCGGCCTTTTCCAAGGTCCCAAAGTCTCAGTGAGCACAACCCGTGCTATTCCTTTCTTTTCCTCGATGTAGAGACTGAAGGGTTTTTCTATATCTGGGAGTGCTAAGGCCGGAGCAGATAGCAGCACCTTTTTTCTGACATTATCAAAAGCTTGTTGGTGCTCAGGGGTCCATTGGAAGTGGGCATCCCCCTTTATCAGCGGGTATAAAGGGGCAGCCAGAGACGCGAACCCAGGAATCCATAACCTGCAAAAGCCGGCAGTCCCAAGAAACTCCCTGAGTTGTCTCTTATTAGATGGGGGCAGTATCTGCACAAAGGTTCATTTTGTGGGCTCAGTGAGCCATCCTTTGCCACCCCTAAGAGAATAACCCAGGAAGATTACTTCTTGCTGACAAATTTGGGCCTTTTTGGCAGAAGCCCTATATCCAAGCCGAGCAAGCTTGGAAAATAATGCTTGGGTCCCAGACTCATAGTTCTCTTTGGTGTCGGCTGCCAGTAGCAGACCATCCACATATTGGAGTATGGTGACATCGGGGTGTGCAGTTTTGAAGTCATTGAAGTCCTTGTGGAGGGGTTCATCAAAGAGAGTGGGAGAGTTTTTGAACCCCTGTGGAAGTCTAGTCCAGGTTAGTTGGACAGATGTTCCTTTTTCGGGGTCTATCCACTCAAAAGCAAACAGCAACTGAGTGTCCTTATGTACGGGCAAGCAAAAGTGAGCATCTTTTAAGTCTAGCACAGTGTACCATTCCTGCTCCAGATTCAGAGCGCTAAGCAAATTATATGGATTCGGTACAGTGGGGTGAATGTCCTGCACTCTGTTGTTGATCTCTCTTAGGTATTGAAGCGTCCGGTAGTCCCCAGTTCCTGGCTTTCTTACTGGTAGCAGGGGGATATTCTAGGACAAATGACAGGGCCTTAAGACCCCAAGAGCCAGGTATTTCTGAATATGGGCCCTTATCCCATCCTTAGCTTCTTTGATTAGAGGATATTGTTTAACACTGATTGGAGAGATAGAGGCTTTTAATTCTACTACTATTGGAGGTTGTTATATGGCTAGACCTAACCCAGCAGTTTCTGCCCAGGCATTAGGATAATCTTTTATCCATTTCTGGGGTAGTTTGCCTGTTTGATCAGTCCTAGGAGGCGCGAAGTGTTGATGTTCATCTTCTACGGATGTTGTCAAAGCCATGACTATGGGAGTTTTTACTGAAGGCTTTAGAAACTCCACTTGGGGACCATCAGGGTTAAAGGTTATTCTAGCCCAGAGTTTGGTAAGCAGATCCCAGCCCATCAATGGGGCTGGGCATTCTTGGATTACTTGGAAAGCGTGGTGGACTTTTCCATTTCCTAGGTCCATAGTCCTCTTAGTTGTCCCAGCCCAATATCTACTGCCATTAGTACCTTTAACAGGGGACCATTTATTTGATAGGGGGCCCAGTGGGGTCTTAAAGGTTGATTATACTGCTCCTGTATCCACTTCAAAGTTCACTTGGGTCCCCTCCACTTTAAATGTTACCCTGAGCTCGGAGAGGGGATCCGAGCCCCGACTTTCCTAGTCCTCTTCTAGAGTCAGCACGGCGGACTGGCATCTCTGCTTCTTTCGGGGGCACTCTTTGGCCTAGTGTCCTGTTTTCTTTACAGTAGGCACACTGATCTGAGGCCAGGGGCAGCCATTGGCGGGGGCCCAGGTATCCCTTTCTGACTCCCTGCTTTTTAACTTCTGGCATATTTGGTGCTCTGACCAGAACCTTAGTCAATGCTTTAGTCTGCCTTTTGCTCCTTTCATCCTCCTTTTGTTCCCTTTCCGTCTCTCTCCTCTGTTCCCTTTCCTCCTCAGTTTCTCTCTTATAATATACTTTCTCAGCATCTCTTACTAAATCTCTCAAGGTCTTATCTTGTAATACATCTAGACGTTGTAACTTTCTCTTAATATCTAGGGCAGCCTGCTCGATAAAGGCCATTGCAACAGATGCTTGTTCATCCTCTGCCTGAGGATCAAAAGGAGTATATTTCCTATATGCTTCCATAATTCTCTCCAGAAACATAGAGGGAGACTCATTAGGCCCTTGGATAATCTCTCTTACCTTGGCCAAATTAGTCGGCCCTCTGGCGGCTACTCGGAGACCCGCTATTAGAGTCTGGCGATAAGTGGACAGATGCTACCTACATTTAAAGGTGTTTGGGTGCCAGTTGGATCGGTTCATTGGCCCGTAGGGACGGAGAGGAAGCATCATAGGGGCTTCCGAGTTTTCTATTATCCGTCACCGTCGGGTTCCTTTATGTGGCCCAGCTTCCTCCAGGGGAGGAGGGGTTGCTGCTGCTGCAGAGAAGTCCCCTGGAGTGCTTGGGTCTGGCCCAATTGCCTCTAGTGGCGGAGAGGCTGAGTCAGCGGCGAGAATATCATCTGGAACGTGTTGGGGGTTGGAGAGCGAGGGTAGAGGATAAGGAGTGGGAGGAGTGTCCAGTCTTGTGACTCAGGGAGAATGGAAGGAAGAGGGGGAGGAGTGGAAGGTTTGAATGATAGGATGCTGGGCGAAGGGGTATATGGCTGTTGATCTGGGTGGCCACGTGGCCCCAGCTGAAAGACAATATCTCTGACTTTTCGGATTAGAGGGAAGTAGAAGGATCCTTCTGGGGGGCCACCTGACTCTGAGAATAGGCCATTCTGAAGCACAGAGAATCTGCCAGGTACGGCATTTTACTGAAAAAGAAAGATTCTGGGCCCTTGAGCGGACATCAGTCCAATGATCAAGTGTCAGGGACAGAGAAGTGGAAGTGCTTTGTCCCATAATGAGAGTTACTCAAACAGGGACAGTGAAGACACAAACGCAACACAGACAAAGACAAACAGCAAACGTTTAACATGAGTCCAAGACAAAGATTAGAACTGAGTAACTGCCAAAACCTGATGGGTTAGACAATAAAGACAGCCGGAAAACTCAACATGAGTTCAGAACAATGACCAAAACTGAGTAGCCGGCAAAACCTGATGGGCTGGCGAACCGAATCCTGAAGCAAAATATAAACGAGTTGAAGAAATTAGTATTCCTTGATTTCTCTAGTCCTCTGGAGTGTGCCCCAGGAACGTGGCCTGTAGCTCTGTGACACATCTGTCAGCCACCATCAGAGAGAGCTAATGCTCTTCACTGACAGCCACTTTGCCAATCCATAACCTGAAACCCAAAACCAGAAAGAGGTGCCTTACTTACCCCGAGAGGAGTCCATTGGGGTCTTTTGTCCGCCGCTGCCGGATATCTCACCTGGGGCCTCCAGATGAATAGGTGGGGCGAACGTCAGAGAAAAAGACCACCAAGAGGCTTTCTCATGCAACAGCAAAGGTTTTATTGGGGGTCCAGCATGCTGGGGCTCAGAGCTCACTTTAGAGGAGCAAAGAACAAAGAGCCCTGAGAACAACTTGAGCAGAGTTTATATACATTCCTTAGAGAGGGCAGGGACTTTACATACATGATAGCCTCCTTTAGCAATTCATCATATACCATGGGAAAATCAAATAACAACTCTAAAGCATGATTAGCACTTTCATTTGCGGGAACAATTCGGGCAGGGGGTGATTGGTCAGCCCTAAGAAGGGGTATACATTTAAACTGATTGGTTGAATACCTGAGATGTATACTTGCTGAGCTGCAGGGATTCTGGGAAAGGGTTGTTAAGTAACTAGGTAGTCAGGGAAGATTTCAACACACATCTAATGGGCAGATCCGGGAATTGTCTAAACTGCCACAGGAAAGTGCAGCTTGGAAAGTTTACAAACCTGGTTCTTTACATTTCAATTTCAATTTAAATTTCTTTTATTCTTTCAGAACCTTACAGAGAAAGGCAAGAGGCTTAATCCACAATGACTGCTCTTTTGGCCATTTTGGTTTTGGATGCACACATGGGATCTTTCTTTCGATCCATCTGGTGCTGATAATCTAAGTCACAGCCTCACACAGGGCCAAGAGGCTAATTAAGACACAACCAATTTCAAAGCAATTACTACTCTGAGGTCAGTTACAGAACTCAGTCTCTGAGGAGAATCACACCAGTGTTCAAGGCTAGGTGCACCCAGTCATCTTTTCCAACCACCACATAAATGACCACAATTAAAACCAAAACAATTCCACATGGCCCTCATCTTCTTCCATAGAGTCACTCATCATAACCTCTGGCTGGAGGATTCCTTGAATGGCGCAGCTCAAGAGAGTGTCCAAAATAAGCTTCCTTGCCCCTCATTTGCCTAAACTCAGGGTGGCCTGGACACCCTTCCTGTGAACTAGGATTGATCACATACGTCTGCCGCTAATACTGCTCTACTTCTCCAATTAGAGGCCTACTGACTGTCAGGTATAAATTCCTTATGTGATTTGGATTCATGATTAAACCCAAGCACCTCTGAAGAGCTTGGAAGAACTCATTTGACCCAAAAAATCCCTATACTCCCTTGAAGAAGGTCAGGAACCTAACAGAGGAAGGCAAGAGACATCATCCACAATGACTTATGTTTTTGCCATTTTGGTTTTGGATGCACACATTGGATGTTTCTTTAGATCCATCAGGCGCTGAAAATCTAAGCCATAGCCTCTCACAGGGCCAAGAGGCTGATTCAGACACATGGCTTTCCAAAGCAATTAAGCAAAGAGCCACAGGTGATGCCCATTCATTTCCATTTGAAAACTGTTTCCTTCAGGCTTCACCAAGGGGTGGCCTGAGGCAAAGACCTTCCTGACATTCAGGGCAAAAGATCAATAGGTTAGCAAAAGGCCCAAAACAGGGTTTCTCCACTGAGGCTTTTCTGGTCACACTGATATCTGAGTTTTCTGAGATGCTCCAATTCCCTCCAGCTATCCAGAACATAGCCATGTCGCAGAGTTTGGAGGTGGTACATATTTTGGACACAAAACCATGAACCTATTCTGGAGAGTGGCCAAAATTCAGGAAGAAAACAGAAACTTAGTAAGATAGTAGGTGTTGCCCATCGATAAGGCAACCTGCAGTCCATTACTAAAATGGACAGGATGAATGCTGGGAAGCTTTCTACTAGACAGGACACATCCATTGATGCATTCTCTTTTCTAATGTCTACAACCATGGACACAGTGGGAGACACAGACACAGAAACACTTGCCTTGTCAAAGTTCTTTCTAGAAATAGTCCACTCCAAACCAAACACACCGCCTTTCCTACCTATTCTCAGAACATGAGACAAAACCACAAACTCACACACACACTCAAAAAGGCACCTCCTTCCCCCAAGTAAGTCTGTGACTATCCAGAGTGTCCTTTGACTGGTGGGCCATTTTATGTTCCCCCGAAAAGGCCAGTCTTGTCTTAGATCTGGTCTCCTTGTCAAACACTGTGAAGTTGTCAGGAGCCTGTTCTGACCACTACATGCTTTCTCAGGGAAGGCCCGTCTTCAGAACTCTCCTCGCATTTGGCCATCCTCACATCAGTAGGTACCAAAAAAGACAGACTCTGTCCTTGGTAAATCCAAACATGTGAGCCCACTGGGACTGAGACTGGGACTGGCTCTGTGTGCCTGGCTTCCTGGATCCCAAATTCAGAGAGTTCCATCACCAAGGAAGTGAGGTAGGTCACTTATTTAATGAGTTCACTGCCTTGGCAACCACTTTGTTATAACAGTTGCTTCCAAGGGTCCCATGAGATGGAGGATACCCTACTTCCTCTGACACTTTCACTAGTTAGAATGGTATATCAACCATATGGAACCAGAAACAGCTCTCCACATTGTCCTGGTTTGGTCCATATTCTCTCCAATAAAAATAGAGAGGCTGATTCAGACACAACCCTTCATCCTGACAAGGTTGTTTGCCATGGAAGATGACTTTTGCTCTCTCAGGTCCTACATAGCTGCCTAATACTTCTCCAGGGATCATTTCTGCTTGGACCATTGAGTTTCTAAGCAGGTGGAAGATCCCCTACATTCCTGTATTGTAAGACAAACTCTGTCCCTGCTCTTCTGTAAAGGTAGATTGAGGGAAGAGTGTATGGTTAGGGTTAATAACAGGTTCGATTTTGGTGAGGAGTCATTCTGTTGGATGAATAATGGTATTGGGAACCTGCGATATTTACAAGAATATATAGGTAAAATATAAGTATGGAAACAGAAATCTAGGTATGATTTGAAGCCCAGAAAGACATTGGGACCTTCATTGGGATACTTAGCTTTGAATTATGTTCTGCACAGATGTCTCAGATAAATCGATATACAATGTTATAGGACCTTGTACCTTGGATGATTGAATGTCGAAGAGAACATCCAGGATAAAAGGGATAGTTGGTAGTATTAGGAAGACAGTTTGTACGTTTAAAAAGAAGAGTGAGTATAAGTTTTGGACCAAAAATTCTTTAGCAATAGGGTTTCGGGTAGAGAGTGAATATGAATGTCAGAACGTGTGAAGAATCAGTCACAATGATGAACTGGGGAAAATATGTAGGAAAGCAGATATCCATAGAGACATTAGGAAATCATGCAAAGTGTAAAGTGAGTGATTGGATTAGACATTTTCAATATGATTGAGTTTCAATATATAATCTTAGGAAAAAACAAATATGTAGTCCCCAAAAAGATTGACAAGTGGGAGCATTAGGCAGCCTGGACATGGATGTTTTTAGTAATCCATGTTCATTTTCCATTTAGACTTTGCTACAATCATAAGTGTGATGTTTGCATTTTCTGACCAGAATATTACTGTGATAAAATGTATATGTGGATCAGGTAACATGAGTATTTCTTCCACCATTTCTTGGAGCCATATTTTGAAGATGTATAAATTAGTATTGTGGGTAAAAATAGATGTACCCTGTGTCTATGAATATAGAGATAATGCATGAATAGAGCGTAGTGTGAATAAATAATATTACTTGTTCCAACTTTAAATAATGGATTAAATTGATATCTAAAAATATTCAGGAAATCTTATATTGATATACATACATTCATTTCAACCAGTAATACATCTAATGGTAATATTAGGGTTGTGGTTTATCCTGAAGTGTGTGTGAGTTTTGCTTCAAACTGATTATGGAAATCAAATATAATATTTTTGGAAAGAAGTCTCATGAAAAGACCAGTCAAGAAACATGGAGGAATACTTGTGTTCTGAAGCAGGAAGTGATTGACATTGAAACAAATGTCTAAAAATTTGTGAACTTGTGGATAAAATATATATCCTACGATGTGCATAAACTGCAGAAATAGTAATGTACCATTGTTGAATAAAAATGAACGTCAAATTATATGTCATGTCCCATAGGAGTCTACTTGCGTTGATATTAAACTGGGTCAGTTACTCTAGAAATATTAGCATTTGTGTGCAGCTTTCACTGAAGTCAGTTTTCAGTACTAGGAAACAAATATATATTTCAAGTTGATGAATAATTCTGAGAATAATCTTGTGAAAAATCGATTATAAATCTAAATGCATCAACATGAATAAATTTAGGGAGTATATATAAGACACATATATTTCATATTTTGAAAAATCTGGAGAGTATGTATATATATATATATATATATATATATATATATATACACAAAACATACACACAGACTATAAAAAGTAGCAATACATATGCTAATCGAAATTCATCATTAAATATATATAATTCACATATGCAAAAATAATTATTTTACTGAACATGGATTTTTGTATAATGTTTTTCTATTAGGAAGCTCACCCATAGGTTGAATTTTCAGTTTCAACAGCGTTTAGGAGGAGGGATCTCTTCTCACAATTTGTATCTTCCAAGTCAGACAAAACAAAAAAATTAACCTGTGATACCAGGTAGGATTCTATATGTGCATATAAATATACATGTGCTGAATAGTCTATAGAGAAAGGGAGACAGGAATTCACATATTAGTTAATTTTAAAAACACATGGAGAATTATTTTAACCAAAAATTGACTAGATTTATAACACCTACCCTTTATCATGTAAAAGGCAAGTCCAAATATACACCATGCCTCCACTGAACTGCATGTATTTCTATTTTGTTTTGGTTATTTTTCCTCCATCATATTAGGATTAGTAGTCAGAGTCTAGTAGGGTATGGGTTAGTGTCATGGTTTCAGTATTTTGATTGGAAAATAAGAAAATGAATCCAATGTGTATGCAAATATGTGCCACACAAAAATATTCCCACTCTCATCCAGAACAATGAATTGCCATTACCTTCACCCCAAATAAGACACAATTAGAGGAGAAGAGTTAGAAAATCTGTGAATACATATATGGAATGGAACATAATCAGGAGTTCACAACCTTGGAGGTGGTAGAGGAGTTTCCAAAAGTTAGGGTCAGGGTAAACACTCCACAAACATGGAGCTCTGCTGGCCTAAAAACTTCTTGAGAAACTGTCTCTGAGTTCGGGCACTTGAAATATATGTTGTTGTCAGGAGCTTTAGCTTCATTTGTAGTGAGACCATCAAAGATGGGTCTGCATCTATGTGACCTGGAGAACATGGTTTCTTTTTTTTTAATGAACATAAGGGAGCAGTGCTGAATTCTCTCTTTGTAGGTAAACTGTGGCCACTCGGGTCTAAGTGTCTCCCCATGTGGACTGTGAAGCCATTTGGTCATCCTCCACTTTTTGTGGTGTTTCTTGTTGCTGCACTGGGAGTATGGTATTTACTTAACGAAATACAATGAGTTCAACTGGGACAAAATGCTAGAGTGAGTTCTGTCATGTGTGGTGGGTCAGGTTCTCCAGGAGAATGCACCAACAAGTCTTCTATCCAACATAGCTTGTCCCCTTGACCATAGCAACCTGTTTCTTAAAATTGACGTTAAACCTCTCCATATAACGAGATGCCTTTACATATAAGGGTCTGCTGGCTACACTATTTCAGTCACAAGCCATTTGGAAGCCAATGGAAGATCCACATGACCCCACCACAGATATTTTATCACACATCTGCACACCACTGCTCTAGGCCCACTACTCAGCAGGCTCCAACTTACTGGCATCTCTGTTCTACACCATTTTCATAAAACCAAGTCAATTAAGCCACTGTCTGGTACACTCATGATCAGAAACAGGACATCCAAAGATTCTCCAGTGCCACCTGGTCATAGGAATTTCAAATATATCATGGTATTTATCTGAGATTAGGAAGATAGACGGTAGGATTAAAAAGAAGGGTGAGTAAAGGATTTGGACATTAAGTTCTGCTTCTCCAATTTGACGCGTATTGTCATGCATGGGCGACTCTCATGCCTGGCCTTCGAAAATCCCAACACAATTCATAGCAATACATCTCTAAGGTCATTTCCAAAACTCCGTTTCTAAGGGGAATCACACCAGAGTTCAAGCCCAGGTGGACCCATTCATCTCTTCCAACCGCCACACAAGTGACCACAATTAAAAACAAAACACTCCCACATGGCCCTCATTTTCTTCCATGTAGACACTCATCATAATCCCTTGCTAGAGGTTTCCATGAGGGACACAGTCCAAGACAGTGTCCAAAATAAGCTCCCTTCCCCCTCATTTGCCTAAAGTCAGGGTGGCCTGGGCACCCTTCCTGTGAACCAGGAGTGATCAAATAGGACTGCCATTAATGCTGCTCTGCTTCTCGAATTTGAGGCCTACTGACTGTGGGGTTTAGATACTTTATGTGAATTGGAGTCATGAGAAAACCCAAGAATCTCTGGGCTTCCCTCTGCAGGGCTTTGAAGAACCCATTTGAGTGAGTCTAGGAGTTGGACCAAAAGTTCTTTAGCAATAAGGTTTTGGTGAGAGAGTAAATGTAAATGTCAGCACATTTGAAGGGTCATTCCCAATGATGAACTGGAGAAAAGGTATTTGAAAGCAGATATCAATGGAGACATTAGGAAATCAGGCAAAGTACAAAGTGAGTGGTAGGATAAGACATTATTAACAGGGTTGAGTTTGAATATATAATCTTAGGAAGAAACAGATATGTAGTCACCAATAGGAATAATATTTGAGAGCATTAGGGAACCAGGACATGGATGTTGTTAGTAATACATGCTCACATTCAATTTAGGCTTTGGTACAGTCATAAGTGTGACCCTTGCATTTTGTGTCAGGAATATTACTGTGATGAAATGTATATGTATATCAGGTGACTAGAGTATTTTTTTCCACCATTTCTGAAAGCAATATTTTAAAGACTTATAAATTAGTATTGGGGATACAAATACATAGACCCTGGGTCTATGAATATAGAGATGATGCCTTAATAGACCATACTGTGAATAAATAATATAACAGGTTCCACTTTTAATATTGGATTGAATTGATATCTGAAAATACATAAGAAATTTTATGTTGATATACAATCATTCATTCCAAACAGTTATACATCTAATGGTAATAATAGAGTTATGGTTTATCATGATGGGTGTGTGAGTTTGCCCCAAAAGTGATTATGGAAATCGAAAACAATGTGTTCAGAAAGAAGTCTCATGAAAAAACCAGTCAAGAAAGCTGGAGGAATACATGTGTTCTGAAGCAGGAAGTGATTGAAAGTGAAACAAATGCCTATAAATTTGCTAAATTGTGGAAGAAATATATATCGTATGATGTGCATAAAATGAAGAAAACTAATATACCAGTGTTGAATAAAAATGAACGTCAAAATAGACATCATGGAACATAGGAATCTACTTGCACCGATGTTAAACTGGGTAAGTTACTGTAGAAATATTAGCATTTGTATATACCATTCACTGAATTTAGTTTTCAGTACTAGGAAACAGATATGTAGTTCAGGTGGATGAATTTTTCTGAGAATAATCTTGTGAAAAGTTGATTAGAAATCCAAATATATGAACATTAATGAATTTAGGAGTGTATAATAAGACACATATATTTTACATTTTGAAAAATCTGGAGAATATATATATATATATATATATATATATATATATATATATATATATATATATACACACACACACACACAAAACCCACACAGAGCAATTAAAAAGTAGCAATATATATGCCAATCAAAATTCATCGTGAAATTTATATGATCCACATATCCAAAAATATTTATTTTACTGAACATGGATTTATATATAATGTTGTTCACCTAGGAAGCTCCCCCATAGGTTGAATTTTCTGTTCCACAATTTGTATCTGTCAAGTTGGCCACCTCACAAGTATGTACGTGTGATACCAGGTAGGATTCAATATGTGCATATACAAATACATGTGCTTAATAGGCTACAGAGAAAGGGAGACAGGAATTCACATATTTGTTAACTTTAAAAACACACGGAGAACTACTTCAATTAAAAATTGACTAGATTTATAACTCCAAACCTATGTATTGCAAAAGGCAAGCCCAACTATACACCACCCCTCCTCTGAACTGCTTGTATTTCTATTCTGTTTGAGTTATTTTTCTCCATCACATTAGGATTAGTAGTCAGAGTCTAGCAAGCTATGGGTTAGTGTCAGGGAATCAGTATTTCGAATGGAAAATTGGAAAATGAACACAATGTGTATGCAAATATGTGCTACACAAAAATCTTCTTATTCTCTTCCAGAAAAATTTATTGTAATTAACTCCGCCCCAAGTAATACAGAATTAGAGAAGAAGAGTTAGAAAATCTGTGAATACATATCTGGAATGGAATATGCTCAGGAGTTCACAACCTTGGAGGTGTTAGAGGAGTTTCCCAAAGTAAGGGACACAGTAAACATTTCTCAAATGTGGAGCTCTGGTGCCCTAAAGACTTCTTGGGAAACTGCCTATGTGGTTGGGCACTTGAAATATATATTGTTTTCAGGAGCTTTTGATTTCTTTCTAGTGAGACCATCAAAGCTGGGTCTGCATCTATGTGACCTGGAGGACATGGATTCTTATTTTCCAATGTACATGAGGTAGCAGTGCGGAATTCTCTCTTTGTAGGTAAACTGTGGCCATTGTGGGCTAAGTGTCTCCCTGGGGGACTGTGAAGCCATTTGGTCATCCTCCAATTTTCATGGTGTTTCTTGCTGCTGCACTGGGACTTTGGTATTTGCTTCACGATCTACAAGGAGTTCAAATGGGACACAGTGGTGGAGGAAGTTCTGTCTTGTGCGGTGGGTCAGGGTTCTCAGGAGAATGCACCAAGCAGGCTTCTATCCCTCATAGCTTGCCCCCTTGTCCATAGAAACCTGGTTCTGAACATTGCCCTGAAACCTCTCCATATAACAATATGCCATTTCATTGAACATTCTGCTGGCTGCACCATGTCAGTCACAAGCAATTTGGAAGCTAATGGCAGATTGACATGGCCTCACAAAGATGTTTTATCATACACCTTCCCACCTCTGCTCTAGGCCCACCACTCAGTAGGCTCCAACTTACTGGTATCTCTGTTCTACACCATTTTTATGAATCCCACTCAATCAAGGCACTGCCTGATAGATTCATGAATGATGTAGGACATCCAAATGTTCCCAGTGCGACCAGGTCATGGGAAATTCAAAAATTTCATGGTATTTATCTAGGCATTTTTCAAGGATGAAGTTGGAGGCACTGTGGGTTTTAATTCATTCGGGAACCATTAAATGGTGAGGATGCTCATTTCAATGAACGCTATCGAGAACTCTCACAGGCAAGACTTTCCAAAGAGTGGCCAAAAGGTCACATGAAGCCAGGCTCATTGAGGTCTACAATGTGAGGTCCATGTTTGTTTTGATTCTCAACTATGGCTGACATGCCTTTAAGAATAAAATCATGTGATATCCTGGCTGAGATTCCCAGTGCTCTGTGGAAAGGTACCCTGGGCCTATATCTCAGTTTCCATGGGCGACTCTCATGCGTGTCCTCCTAAAATCCCAACACAAGTCATGGCAATACTTCTCTGAGGTCAGTTTCAGAACTCACTCTCTAAGGGGAATCACGCCACTGTTCAAGCCCAGGTGGACCCAGTCACCTCTTCCAACCGCCACACAAATGAAAACAATTGAAACCAAAAAAAATCCCACATGGCCATCATTTTATTTCATATAGACACTGAACATAACCTCTTGCTAGAGGTTTCCATGAGGAGCACAGTACAAGACAGTATCCAAAATAAGCTCCCTTGCCCCTCGTTTGCCTAAAGTTTGAGTGGCCTGGACACCCTTCCTGTGAAACAGGAGTGATCCAATAGGCCTGCATTTAATACTGCTCCACTTCTCCAATTTGAGGCCTACTGACTGTGGGATTTAGATTATTTATGTGTATTGGAGTCATGATAAAACCCAAGCACCAATGGGCTAGCCTCTGCAGGGCTTTAAAGAACTCATTAGACCCAAAGGATCCTTATTCTCACTTGATGGAGGTCAGGAAACTTACAGAGAAAGACAAGAGAATTCACCCACAATGACTGCTCTTTTGGCCATTTTGGTGTTGGATGCATATATGGGATCTTTCTTTACATCCATCAGGTGCTGACAATCTAAGCCACAGCCTCACACTGGGCCAAGAGCCTGATTCAGACACATCCCTTTCCAAAGCAATTAAGCAAAGAGACACAGGTGATGCCCATTCATTTCCATTTGAAAACGGTTTTCTTCAGGCTTCACAAACGGGTTGGCCTGAGGCAAAGTCCTTCCTGACTCAGGGGAAAAGAACAATTGTTAAGCAAAAGGCCCAACCACGGTTTCTCCACTGAGATGTTAGTAGTCACACTGATATCTGAGTTTTCTGAGATGCTCGCCATTCCCTTCAGCTATCCAGTATATGGCCATGTGACAGAGCTTGGTGGTGGTACATATCTTGGACACAAAACCATGAGCCTATTCTGGAGAGTGGCCAAAATTCAGGAAGAAAACTGGAACTTAGGATGATAGCAGGTGTTACCCATTGATTATGCAAGCCCTGGTCCATTCATTAATTGGGCAGGATGAATGCTCGGAAGCTTTCTAATAGACAGGACACATCCATTGATGCATTCTTTTTTTCTAATGTCTACAACCACGGACACAGTGAGATACACAGACATAGAAACACACGCCCTGTGAAACGACTTAGTAGAAACATTTCACTCCAAACCTCAAAACCGTCTTTCCTACCTATTCTCAGAACATGAGACAAAACCACAAACCCACACCAACACCCAAAAAGGCACCTGCTTCCCTCAAGTAGGTCTGTGACTATCCAGAGTGTCCTCTGACTTCTGGACCATACTATGTTCTCCCAAAATGGCCTGTCCTTTATCAGATCTGGTCTCCTTGGTCAACTCTGTGAAGTTGTCAGGAGCTAGTGGTGAGCCACTACCTGCTTTCTCAGGAATGGCCCCTCTTCAGAGCTTTTCTGGTATTTGGCCATTCTCACATCAGTAGGTACCAAGAAAGATTAACTCTGTCCTTGGTAAATCCAAACAAGTGAGCCCACAGGGACTGTGACTGAGACTGGCTTGGATGCCTGGCTTCCTGGATCCCATGTTCAGAGAGCTCCATCACCACGGAAGTGAGGTGAGGTCACTTCCTTCAGGAACTGAATGAGTTCACTGGCTTGGCAACCACTTTGTCCTAACAGTTGCTTCCAAGGGTCACATGAGATGGTGGCTGCCCCAACTTCCTGTGACACTTTCACAAGTTAGATTGGTATATCAACCATAGGAACCTGGGAACAGCTCTCCACAGAGGCCTGGTTTGTTCCATCTTCTCTACATTAGGACGAGAGAGGCTGATTTGGACACAACCCTTCATCCTGGCCAGGTTGTTTGTCATGTAAGATGACTTTTACTCTCCCAGGTCCTTCATAGCTGCCTACATCTTCTCCAGAGGACATTTCTGCATGGACCTTTGAGGTTCTCAGCAGGTGGAAGATCCACTACATTCCTGTATTGTAAGACTAACTCTGTCCCTCCTCTCTGTAATGTTAGATTGAGGGGAAAGTGTACGGTTAGTGTTAATAACATTTTCGATTTGGTTAGGAATCATTCTGCTGGATGAATAATGGTATTGGGAACCTGTGATATGTATGAGAATATATAGGTGAAATACATGTATGAAAACAGAAATCTAGGTAAGTTTTGAAGCCCAGAAGAGAATTGGGCCCTTGATTGGGATACTTAGCTTTGAATTAGGTTCTGCACAGATGTGTCAGATTAATCAATATTCAATGGCCTAGGACCTTGTACCTTGGATGATTGAATGTAGAAGAGAACATCCAGTCAAAAAGGGATAGTCGGTAGTTAAAGGTTAATAAAATAGGACTTGTCACTTCCTGTTTCTCTGTATGCTTAACAAAACACTTTTGAAATCTTGAGAACTCTTTGCTAATCTTGTTCCCAGAATGTGCTCTCCCCAACTGCCAAACTGCAGAATGTACACCCTCACCCGTGTGCACACACACTGCCCACTCACCCGGACCCATCAATAAACTTTCCTCCCTGCCCTCTCCAAGAAAATTATATAAACTCTGCTTAAGGTGTTCTCAGGGCTCTCATCTCTTTTCAATTGAGCTCTGAGCCCCAGCATGCTGGACCCCCAATAAACCCTTTGCTGTTGCATGTGACAATCTCTTTGTGGTCTCTTCCTCCAAGGCTTGCCCGACCTTTTCATATGGAGGTTCCACTGAAATCCAGCAGCGGCGAATGTGAGACCCCATGTGTCGTGGCTTTCACTATTTGTGTATCTTTCATTATGGGACAGAGCACTTCAATGCCTCTGTCCCTGACCATTGATCACTGGCCCAAAGTCCACATAAGGGCTCAGAATCTTTTTTATTTAGTAAAACACTGGACCTGGAAGACGCTCTGTGCCTCAGAATGACCCACCTTTCGAGTCGGATAGCCTCTAGAAGGATCTTTCTACTTCCCACTAATTTAAAAAGTTAGAGATATTGTCTTTTAGCCAGGGCCACATAGCCATCTGGATCATTCCGCCATATATCTTAACTTTGCAGGACCTCTGCAAATCTCCTCCTCCATGGGTGAAGCCTTTCCTTACCGCTGCCCCTGCTCCTACTCCTTCCCCCATGATCTCTCAAACCCTCTGCTCTTCTTCCTTCTCCACCCTCTGTTCTCCCTGAGTCACAAGATTTGACTCTACTGGATTCTCCTCCCCCTCCTTATCCCCTGCCCTCTTCCCCCAATCCCCAACACCCTCTAAGTGATTCCCCTGCTGCTGACTCAGCCTCTCTGCAATTGGAGGAGCACAGCACCCTCCAGATAGCTCCCCAGTGGCACACACAGCCCTTCCTTCCCTTGAGGAAGCTGGCCCGGCTATAGGAACTCGCCAGCAGTGAATAGTTGAAAACACTGGAACTCCCATGATGCTCCCCCTCCATCCCTATGGGCCAAAGATTGACGACGGCCATGGGGGAAAAAATGCAAGCCTACCAGTTTTGGCCATTCTCCTCTTCAGACGTACATAATTGGAAATATAACAATCCCCCTTTTTCTGAGCACCCCACCTGGCACACAGGTCTGGTTGAGTCATTGATGTTTTCACACTAGCCTACTTGAGATGACTGCCAACAACTCATAGGGACTGTCTTCATGACAGGGGATCAAAATAGAATACTCCTGGAAGCTGGAAAAAAATATCCTCTGACCAGATGCGTGACTGACACAACTTCCCAAGATAATCAAAGCCAGCTTTCCTTTGAACCAACCCAACTGTGGCCCCCAAATCTTTGAAGGTAGGGAGCATCTGTTCACTTATCACCGGGCTCTAATAGTGGGTTTCCGTGCGGCCGCTAGGCGACCAACTAATTAGGCCAAGGTAAGAGAGATTATTCAAGGGCCTGAAGAACCTCTCTCTATGTTTCTAGAGAGAATTATGGAGGCATATAGAAGATACACTCCTTTCAATCCTCAGGCAGAGGATCAAAAGTCATCTGTCACAATGGCCTTTATTGGGCAAGCTGCCCCGGATATTAAAAGAAAGTTAAAATGCTTAGATGGATTACAAGATATGACTTTGAGAGATTTAGTCAGAGAAGCTGAGAAGGTATACTTTAAGAGAGAAACTGAGGAAGAGAAGGGAACAAAGGGAGGATAAAAGAAACAAAAGACAGACTAAGGCGCTGACTAAGGTCCTGGTCACAACAACAAATAGGCCAGAAATTAAGAAACAGGGAGACAGGAAGGGATACCTGGGCCCACGCCAGAGGCCACTCCTTGCCTCAGATCACTGTGCCTACTGTAAAAAAAAGGACACTGGGCCAAAGAGTTCCCTAGAAAGAGACAGCCACTCCTGCCAGCCATTCTGACTCTTGAGGATGACTCCAAAAGTCGGGGCTAACATCCCCTCCCGGAGCTCAGGGTAACTTTTGAAGTGTAGGGGACCCCAGTAAACTTTGAAGTGGATACAGGGGCAATATACTCAGCCCTCAAGGCCCCATTGGGCCATCTATCAAATAAAAGGTCTCTAGTTCAAGGGGCAAATGGCAGTAAGTATCGGGCTTGGACAACTAAGAGGACCATAGACCTGGGAAAAGGAAAATCCATCAATCCTTCCTAGTAATCACAGAATGCCTGGCCCCATTGATGGGCAGAGATCTGCTCACCAAGCTCTGGGCCAAAATAACTTTTAACCCTGAAGGCAACCAAGTGGGATTTCTAAATCCTTCAGTAAAAACTCCTATAGTCATGGCTCTAACTATGTCAGTAGAAAATGTACATCAACTCACTCAACTTTGTTCAAAGAAACTGCAGGCATTCCTGAAGGATCAAGAACAGAGTTTTCCACTGACCAAATCACAGCAAAAGGACTGAATGGGTAACAAAAGCCTGTCGGGTCCATCAATTGGTTTATGCTTACCCTTCCAAGCTTCCTGGAGGAAAGCACCTAGGAGGAAAAAGACCAGGACAATTCTGGGAAGTGAACTTTACTGAAATTAAGCATGCAAGGTATGGACTTAAATATCTCCTAGTCTTTGTAGATACATTTTCAGGATGGATTAAAGCCTTCCCCACCAAAAAAAAAGAAAGAAAGAAAGAAAGAAAGAAAGAAAGAAAGAAAGAAAGAAAGAAAGAAAGAAAAAGAAAGAAAGAAAGAAACAGCACAAATGGTGGTCAAGAAGATCCTGGAAGATTTTTTTCCAAGATACGACCTGCCTAAGGTAACAGAGTCTGATAATGGACCTGCATTCATGACCCAGGTACGTTAGGGGTTAGCCAGTACCCTGGGGATTACATTGTGCTTATAGACCACAGAGTGCAGGACAGGTAGAATGAATGAATAGAACCATTAAAGAGACCTTAATGAAATTAAGCTTAGAGACCGACATAAAAGATTGGACAATGCTTCTGCCTTATGCAATGTTTCATGCAAGAAATTCTCTCTCTGTTTCTTTGTGTAACCTCACCCACTATGAAATTCCCTATGGGGCCCCTATTCCAGTAAGGGACCTAACCCCAACTCTAAGACCTAACGATCCCTTCCACACCACCATGCTTGACAAACTTACAGCTGTTGAAAGAACTCAGCGATACCTGTGAAAACAGCTGGCCACTGCCTACCAACCTGGAGATGAGGGGACTCCACATCAATATCAAGTAGGAGACTTTGTCTATGTAAGACAACATCAGGTGTCATCCCTGGAACCCCACTGGAAAGGACCATACCAGGTTCTACTTATAACACCTACAGTGGTAAAGGTAGACAGAATCACTTCCTGGATCCTGGCCTCTCATCTCAAGCCTGCACCCTGTCCAGACTCTGCCTGGAAACTGGAAGAGACTGGTAACCCTTTCAAATTGTGTATTCACCAGGTGGATGAAGCTATAGAGTCTCTCCTTGACCACCAGTAGTTCTAACCCTCATCAGCCCTTTCAGCAGCAATGGCTGATCACAAATCATACTGGAGAAGAAGTATAATCTATCTCACATATAGCCCACTTTGGGACCTGGTGGCCATTTCTCCACCCAGACATTTGTTAGCTGGCTATAGGTCTTTCCTATTAGGATATCCCTGATGAAGAGGATACCACTAAAATTCCATTAAATACCTTTTGTACCATAAATAATGGAAACAAACATTATGGATGTCGGGACAGGTAAGCCAGGTGCAGGTTGGCTAGCCTAGATTACTATGTTTGCCCGGCAGACAATCAAAGCCACAAACAGCAACAGGTGTGTGGAGGAAAAGCCAATTTCTTCTGTAAGTCATGGGGATGTGAGCATACAGGGGCTTCCTGATGGAACCCGAACTCCTCATCAAATTCTGTACACAGCATTGGCCATATGACCAATTAGATAACCAAAACCCATGGCCCCCAGAGGGGTCTCTAGATCCTCAAATACTGTGTGACCTTTTTAACTTCTGCAAGTGCTCAAAAGGGTAAAAGGAGATTCCCCTATGTGGAGGCCTTTTCCCTCCTTCGCTCACATCCTGAACTATGCTTCTCCAATAGATCCTCACCCTCAGCCTTCATCTCCAGACTATCTGCTGTCACTCCAAACTCAGCAACCTGATTTCTTCCCTTCAATTACTAGATCAAAAACCCAAACCAACACCGGTTCTCAGACCATTGCCCCCTGGCTGAGAAGCAGGTACTGAGGTACCCCTCCACCGACTCACTCCTCTCTTCTCTTGTCACTGCCCGCACTGGGTCCCACCAGGTCCTCTTTCCAGCTAACCCATAGCTCAAACCAGCTGAGGAGAGCCCTCAGACCCTTATCCAAATGTAATGAAAATGGCCTTTAAAGTTGCTCTTTCATCACTGAAAACAGGTTACTAAAAATTTAAAGTCCCTCACAGGCTTTGTGGATACTCACTCCCTTCTTCCCCTCTGCTCTACCTGTTCTACTGCTCAAGTTTTGTTGCTAGGAATATCCCAAACCCCTTTCCCATTATTCTTTTACATCTCTCCTTTCTCATTCTCAGATCCATGAAGCTGCTCTAAGCCCCGACTTCTCTGTCTCCCCCCTCTGTACCAGGCCCACAAAAAAGTTTTCACTGACCTTCTCCAGGAATCTTCACCATGGCTGACTTTAGGACTTTCAGCAAAAAAGTCCCTATAAACGATTTCAGTGTAGATAACCTTCCTCATTTAATGTTGCCCTGTTCCACTTGGCCACTGGCTAAAAATAATCAGCACTCCTAAGCTAGACACCCCCTTACTAGTTTTTCACAAAATATGTGAACAATTCCTCTGGCCTTGAACTGGGGCTTCACAGAGATGGCAACATTTCTAAGATAAAGAAGTTACCATCTGGGCTCCATGGTAACAGCTGGCAGGGGGAAAAAAAGAAAGGGAAGTAAAAGCTCTCCCCCACCCAGTTGTCCTTGAAAAGTTAACTTGCCCAGAACAGAGGAAAAAAAAAAACAGAAACAAAAACAGCTTTTTGTGAACTTCTGCAGAGTGTGATCTTCTTAGCCACTTCTCTTACATGTTGGGTACAAAATTCTGAAACTACCTAAACTTGGAATTCAGAAGATTAATTGATTACAACCGAAGCAATGCCCTCTGAATCTGGGTGCAACCAAATAGGACTGTTTCACTGTCTTTGGTGCTATCTTAGGTGCCTTGCCTTGTCCGTCCCTACAACAGTATAATTCTATATACTAAAACATTGTTGATGTTTTCATGAGATGAAAAACGGATGTGATTAATTGTGTAATGGTGCATATGTTACCCAGAATGCTCTATCATGACGCAGGTTCATTTGAAGATCGAATAGGTGGGACATACAACCCGGTTTCACTGGGAAAATATGTCCCTCACTTTAGCCATCCTATAAAGAATAGGAGTTGCCACAAGGGTGGGCACAGGAACCACTGCCCTGGTCCATGGGACACAACAAATGACCCAGTTAGAAGCAGAAATAGACCAAAACTTAAATATATTAGAAACCTCCATAACAGCTTTGCAGGAATCTTTAACCTCTCTCTCTGAAGTTCTTTTACAGAACAGTTGAGGGTTGGACCTCCTCTTCATGAGTGAAAGGGACCTTTGTGCTGCATTGAGGGAGGAATGTTGTGTGAAGTTGTCAGAAGCCAGTGGTGAGCTACTACCTGCTTTATCAGGAAAGGCCCCTCTTCTTAGCTTTCCTGTCTTTTGGCCATCCTCACATCAGTAGGTACCAAGAAAGACAGACTCTGTCCTTGGTAAATCCAAAAAAAGTGAGACCACTGGGACTGGGACTGGGACTGGTTGTGCTTGCCTGGCTTTCTGAATCCCACGTTTAGAGAGTTCCATCACCCAGGACGTTATGTGAGGTAACCTCAATCAGGAAGTGAATGAAGTCACTGCCTTGGCAACCACTTTGTCCTAAGAGTTGCTTCCAAGGGTCCCATGAGATGGAGGGTGCCCCTACTTCCTGTGACATTTTCACACGTTGGAATGGTATATCAACCATAGGCACCCGAGAACAGCTCTCCACACAGGCCTGGTTTGGTCAATCTTCTCTACATTAAGATGAAAGAGGCTGATAAAGACACATCCCTTCATTCTGACCAGGTTGTTTACCATGGAAGTTGAGTTTTCCTCCCTCAGGTCCTTCATAGCTGCCTACAACTTCTCCAGGGTATCATTTCTGCATGGTCCTTTGAGGATCTCAGCAGGTTGAAGATCCCCTACATTCCTGTAGTGTAAGACCAACTTTTTCCCTGCTATTCTGTAAAGTTACATTGAGGGAACAGTGTATGGTTAGGGTAATAACAGGTTTTATTTGGGATAGGAATCATTCTGCTGGATGAATAATGGTATTGGGAACCTGTGATATTTACAAGAATATATAGGTGAAATATAAGTATAAAAACAGAAATCTAGGTAAGATTTGAAGCCCAGAAGAGCATTGGGCCCTTGATTGGGATACTTAGCTTTTAAATATCTTCTAAACAGATGTCTCAGATAAATCGATATACAATGGCATAGGACCTTGAAAATTGGATGATTGAATGTAGAAGAAAACATCCACTCATATAGGCATAGTTGGTAGGATTAGGAAGACAGTCAGTAGGTTTAGGAAGAAAAGTGAGTATAGGATTTGGACAAAAAGTTCTTTAGCAATAGGGTTTGCGGTAGAGAGTGAATGTAAATGTCACCACATGTGAAGAGTCAGACACAATGATGAACTGGGGAAAATATATGGGGAAGCAGATATCAATGGAGATATTAAGAAATCAGGCAAAGTATAAATTGAGTGATAGGATTAGACATTTTCAACAGGGTAGAGGTTGAGTATAAAATCTTAGAAAGAATCAAATATTTAGTCACCAATAGGATTGACATTTGAGAGAATTAGGCAATCTGGACATGGATATTGTTAGTAATCCATGCACACTTTCCATTTAGGCTTTGGCACAGTCATAAGTGTGAACTTTGCATTTTGTTTCCAGAATATTACTGTGATAAAGTGCATATGTAGATCAGGTGACATCAGTATTTCTTCCACCATTTCTGTGGGCAATATTTTGAAGGTGTATAAATTAGTATACGGTGTACAAATAGGTGTTCCCTGTGTCTAGGAATATAGATAAAATGAATGAATAGACCATACTGTGAATAAATAATATTACTGGTTCCAACTTTAAATATTGGATTGAATTGATATTTACAAATTTACAGGAAATCTTATATTGA
This sequence comes from Callospermophilus lateralis, assembly GCF_048772815.1. Classification (NCBI taxonomy): domain Eukaryota; kingdom Metazoa; phylum Chordata; class Mammalia; order Rodentia; family Sciuridae; genus Callospermophilus; species Callospermophilus lateralis. The sequence continues at coordinate 178,081 of NW_027512743.1, forward strand.
GATACATACATTCATTACAACCATTTATACATCTAATGGTAATATTAGGTTTATTTTTTATCATGAAGAGTGTGTGAGTTTTGCTTTAAAAGTGATTATTGAAATCTAAAATAAAATGAAGTATCATGAAAAGACCAGTCAAAAAACATAGAGGAATACTTGTGTACTGAAGCAAGAAGTGATTAAAAGTGAAACAAAAGCCTATCAATTTGCAAAATTGTGAATGAAATATATATCCTATGATGTGCATAAACTGAAGAAATAGTCATGTAACAGTGTTGAATAAAAATGAAGGTCAAAATACACATCATGTCCCATAGGAATCTACTTGCATTGATGTTAAAGTGGGTCTGTTACTGTAGAAAAATTAGGACTTCTATGCACCATTCACTGAATTTTGATTTCAGTACTAGGATACAATATGTATTTAAGGTGGATGAATATTTCTGAAAATAACTTTGTGAACATTTGGTTATAAATCCACATTCATGAAAATGAATGCATTTAGGGATTGTATAATAAGACACATATATTTTACATTCTGAAAAATCTGGAGAGTGTGTGTGTGTATATATATATATATATATATATATATATATATATATATATATATATATATATATAAAGAGAGAGAGAGAGAGAGAGAGAGGCATTAAAAGGTAGCAATATATATGCCAATCGAAATTCATCATGAAATATATAACATCCACAGATCCAAAACTATTCATTTTACTGAACATGGATTTATGTATTATATTGTTCAACTAGGAAGCTCACCCATAGTTTTAATTTTCAATTCCAACAACGTTTAGGAGGAGTGACCTCTTCTAAAAATTTGTATCTGCCAAGTCAGCCATCTAACAAAAATGTACATGTGATACCAGGTAGGATTCTATATGTACATTCAAAAATACATGTGCTGAATAGCCTACAGATAAAGGGAGATAGGAATTCACATATTTGTTAACTATAAAACACATGGAGAACTATTTCAATTTAAAATTGACTAGATTTATAACACCTACCCTTTATCATGCAAAAGGTAAATCCAACTATACACCATGCCTCTCTAAACTGCTTGTATTTCTATTCTGTTTGGGTTCTTTTTCTCCATCACTTTAGGATTGCTGCAATCTGGCTGGGCACAATTCAGGAGCCACTTGTCAAAAGAAACTAAAATTACTTTTAGAACCACACATGACTAAAAATTAGCTCCTCGGGAAAAACCCTCAGAGCCCAACTGCCACTACTGGCTTCCAACAAGCTCTCAACCTCCACACTCCTTCTCTTGAGGTCGATTGGCTGGGTCGTGTGGGCAGAGCCCAAAAAGTCCCACAATGAGCAGCTCCGTTGTCTGAAAGGGTGGGGAAACAGCCCAATGGCATTACCACAGAGGAGACAATCAGCTAGATATTGCTGGGGCTGCTGTGAGCCAATCATCAGCTTGCAGTCTGAAAGGGTGGGGAAACTGCTCAATGAGCATCTCCAATGAGCATCACCGCAGAGGAGCCAATTAGCTTGATGTTGCTGGGGCCGCTGTTAGCCAATCATCAGCCGGCAGTCTGAAAGTTTGTTTGGCCCCTTGGGCTGTGCCTCTCAACACCTCCCCCTCTCTGTTTAAACAACAAGCATGTGGCTTAGGGACCATGCCTGCCTTAGGTTGTCCAATAGTACATATGGTGCTTACCCATTATCGAATGAGCTGACCTCAAGGTATCAGCCTCCAGTCTTAGATTGGTACCATTGCAATTGGATCTTACCCGTCACTAGCTACAGGTCCAGTATACAGTCACACCTGTGGAGAGGTCTTTGTACCAGCGGGGGGTGAGGTTCTTTGTCTCACCTCTGTTGGCCCCCAAATTTTAGCTGAACGACCATGACAGCAGAAGGGAGGAAGATACACCAAGCCAATTGACGGCTCCTTTTGGAAAAATTGTACCACCGATGACATCATCAGCAAAAATACCCCAACACTACCACAAGTCAATTCACCAACATATTGTTCACAATGCATGCAGGTGAGTTCACAATGCATACAGGTGATACATAGTCGAGGCAAGTTCTGCAAGCAGTTCAGTGATGGCTATTGCAGAAGCTGTAGATTGGTTTTATCTTTGTCTTTACAGGCACTGGGATGAAGATAGGAATTTTGGCAATAATGGCCAAAGAAAAATTATGTAACATTCCAGAAGGTACTAAAAGAAAACAATTTTCTTAACAATTTACATTGTCTTGAAGAGAATTATTAAATATAATGAAAAGAAAAGGTGAAAGTAAACAAACAGATCTGTTAACCTCCTTTTTTGTACACATTTTAAAACAATCCTCAACAGGTGTTTACCCAATTTAAATTAAAACATTTACATCAAGTGTATAAAAATATATTTGGATCCATTTTTTCATGAGCGCTCATCATATATGATATATGGACATACGTACATTCAAACATATAACAAAAAACACAAGTGTGCACACGTAATATAATACATACAACACATAACATAAGAGTAAAGGCCTTATAACATTTTACAGGTGAAATCTCCATTGCAATGTCTAAAAACTCTATAGTCCAAAAATAGAACTGATCAGCAAAACATTAACCTAGGTTTGTATGAGCTCAAAAACCAAAATAGAACTTCATGACATGGGAAAGGGTAATAATAAAATAGATATTGAAAAAAGCATCCTGGATTTGTCACAGATGTAAGAATAGCCAAACTGGAGTTCTGGATATCAGCTGTTATGGATTTGAGCCAAATCATATTCTTTTAATCTGTAGAAATCGCTTTAGTTAGTCTCTCTGGAATCCAAATCGGCTGCTGTTCTCCCTGTGGAAACACACAAACAGACCTCCAACTCCAGACAATTACTGGGTCAGGACATTTCCATTGTCCTGTTAGAATATCCTTCCAAAGTACCTTGGGCTTATGTACATTTTTTGGACACATATGCCTTTCCACAGGAATAAGCCCTGATGAATCCAAATTTCCAAAGTATTTAGAGTAAAAAGGGTTATTTTAAGTTTATCTTTGGGGAATATATACCCCTTCCCAATTCCTTTTTTTTTTTGTTTAATTAGTACGTTTTAATAGTTTGATGAGCTCATTTAACTATGCCTTGTCCCTGCGGATTTTATGGGATTCCTGTTATATGAGTAATGCAAAATGATGAGCAAAATTCTTTAAAAGAGGTAAAAGTATAACCAGGGGCAACATCTGTTTTTAACTGTTTTGGAATGCCCACAGTGGCAAAATTTTGTAAGCAATGAGCTATAACATCTTTAGTTTTTTTTCTCCGGCATGAAGGGAGTCCATCAAAAATTCAGAAGAAGTATCAACTGTAACATGCAAATATTTTAATTTTCCAAATTCTGGCAAGTTTGTGACGTCCATCTGCCAAATATGGTTAGGTATCAATCCTCTAGGATTGACTCCAAGATTAACTTGTGGTAAAATGGTCACACAATTTTGACATTGTTTTATTATTTGTCTAGCTTGTTCCTTAGTTATTTTAAAGCGCTTATGTATAGTATTAGCATTGACATGGAATTTTTTATGAAAATTTGTAGCTTCTTCTACTGTAGAGAAAATATGTATGTCATGCGTAGTTTTATCTGCTAAATCATTACCCAAACTAAGGGCTCCAGGCAATCCTGTATATGTCCTGATATGCCCTATAAAGGACGGATCTTTTCTGTCCCAGATTAGACTTTGTATAGTGGAAAGAAAAGAGAAAACAGGAGAGGAAGGGGAAATTTGTTTCTTCCTAAGATTATATATTCAAACTCAACCCTGTTGAAAATGCATAATCATATCACTCACTTTATACTTTGCCTGATTTCATAATGTCTCTAAAGATATGTGGTTTCCTGCATATTTTCACCAGTTCACCATTGTGACTGACCCTTCACATGAACTTATGTTCACTTTCACTCTCTAACCACAACCCTAATGCTCCAGAACTTTTGTTCCAAATCCTATACTCACTCTTCTTCCTAAACCAACTCTGTACCTAATTCTACCTACTATCCGTTTTTGACTGGATGTTCTCTTCAACATTCAATCATCCAAGCTACAAGGTCCGATGCCATTGTATATCTATTTATCTGAGACATCTGTACACAATGTAAATCAAAGTTAAGTATCCCAATCAAGGGCCCAATGCCCTTCTGAGCTTCAAAATTACCTAGATTTCGGTTTTAATTCATATATTTAACCTCTATATTTTTATAAATATCTCAGGTTCCCAATACCATTATTCATCCCGCAGGATTATTCCTAACTCAAATCAAACATTTTATTAGCCCTAAGAATACACTGTTCTATCAACCTAAATTTAAAGAAAAGCAGGGACAGAGTTGGTCTTACAATACAGGAATGTAGGGGAACTTCCACCTGCTGAGAACCTCCAAAGTCCATGCAGAAATGAATCCTGGAGAAGATATAGTCAGCTATGAAGGATCTGCGAGAGCAAAAGTCATCTTCCATGGCAATCACCCTGGTCAGGATGAAGGGATGTGTCTGAATCAGCCTCTCTCTTCTTAATGTAGAGGAGATTGACCAAACCAGGCCTGTGTGGATAGCTATTCCCGGGTTCCTAAGGTTGACATACCATTCTAACTTGTGAAAGTTTCAAAGGAAGTAGGGGAAGCCTCCATCTAATGGGACACTTGGAAGCAACTATTAGGACAAAATGGTTTACAAGGCAGTGAATTTATTCAGTTCCTGAAGGGAGTGACCTCACCTCACTTTCTTGGTGATGGATCTCTCTGAACTTGGGATACTGGAAACCAGGCACATAGAGCCAGTCCCAGTCCCAGTCCCAATGGGCTCACTTGTTTGGATTTACCAAGGACAGAGTCAGTCTTTCTTTGTACCTACTGATGTTAGGATGGCAAAAGCAAGGAGAGCTCTGAAGAAGGGCCTTTCCTGAGAAAGCAGGTAGTGGCTAAACACTAGCTTCTGACAACTTAACAGAGTTGGTCAAGGAGAACAGAACTGAGACAGGACAGGACTTTTCAGGGGAAAATTGTATGGCCCACCAGTCAGAGGACACTCCGTAGAGTCACAGACCTACTTGGGGGAAGGAGGTGCCAATATGGGTGTGGTTTTGGGTTTAAGATTTTGTCTCATGTTCTGAGAATAGGTAGGAAAGGTGGTTTGTTTTTTGGGGTTGAACTGTTTCTAGTAAGACGTTTGACAAGGCGAGTGTTTCTATGTCTGTGTATCCCACTATGTCCGTGGTTGTAGACATTAGAAAAGAGAATGCATCAATGGATTTGTCCTGTCTTGTAGAAAGCTTCCCAGCATTCATCCTGCCCAATTAATGAATGGATTGCAGCTTTCCTTAAGGATGGGCAACACCAACAATCTTAGTAATTTTCAATTTTCTTTCTGAATTCTCGCCAATCTCCAGAATAGGCTCATGGTTTTGTCTCCAAGATATGTACCACCTCCAAGCTCTGTGACATGGCCATGTACTGGATAGATGAAGGGAATGGCGAGCATCTCAGAAAACGCAGATATCAGTGTGACCAGTAAACTCTCAGTGGAGAAACCCTTCTTTGAGCCTTTTGCTTACATAATGTTCTGTTGCCTTGAATGTCAAGAAGTTCTTTGTTTCGGACCACCCCTTTGTGAAGCCTGAAGAAAACAGTTTTCAGATCTAAATGAATGGGCATAACCTGTGGCTCTTTGCTTACTTGCTTTGGAAATGGATGTGTCTGAATCCAACTCTATGCCCTGTGTGAGGCTGTGTCTTAGATTCTCTGCAACTGATAGATCTAAAGAAAGATCCCATGTGTGCATCCAAAACCAAAATGGCCAAAAGAGCAGTCATTGTGGGTGAAGTTTCTCTCCGTCCTCTGTTAGGTTCTTGACGTCCATCAAGTGAGAATTGGGATCCTTTGGGTCAAATGAGTTTTTCAAAGCACTGCAGATGTGGTTGGGTTTTCTTATGACTGAAATTCACATAAAGAATCTACACCTGACAGTCAGTAGGCCTCAAATTGCAGAAGAAGATCAGTATTAATGGCAGGTGTATTTGATCAATCCTGGTTCACTGGAAGGGTTTCCAGGCCACCCTGACTTTAGGCAAATTAGCGGCAAGGGAGCATGTTTTGGACACTGTCTTGGGCTATGCCCCTCATGGAAACGTCCAGCCAGAGGTTATGATGAGTGTCTATATGGAAGAAGATGAGGGCCATTGGGGAGTGTTTTGGTTTTAATTGTGGTCATTTGTGTGGCATTTGGAAGAGATGACTGGGTCCACCTGGGCTTGAACTCTGGTGTGATTCCCCTTAGAGACTGAGTTCTGGAACTGAGCTCAGAGAAGTATTGCCATTAATTGTGTTGGGATTTTATGAGACCACGCATAAGAGTCGCCCTTTAAACTGAGATCTAGCATTGAAGTGCTCTGTCCCATAATGAAAGATCCACAAACAGTGAAAGCAATGACACATGAAACAGACAAGACAAGACAATAAAGACAGGCAATGGACGTCCAACACTGAGATCAGGACTGAGTAGCCGGCAATAACCAATGGGCTGGCAATACCGAATCCAAAACAAAATATCACTGAGTCGAGGAATCTATTATAACTAAATTTCCCAAGTCCTCTGGGGCGTCCTCCAGGAACGTGGCCTGTGGCTCTGTGACACGTCTGTCAGCCACTGTCGGAGAGAGCTCACACTCTTCATCAATAGCCATTTTTCCAAGTCCTAACCTGAAACCTGAAACCAGGAATAGGAGACTTACTTACCCCAAGAGTAGCCCGTTGGGGTCTCTCATCCGCCGCTGCCAGATATCAGTGGAAACTTCATGTGTAAAGGTCGGGCGTGCATTGGAGGAAGAGACCACCAAGAAACTGACTCATGAAACAGCAAAGGGTTTATTGGAGTTCCAGCATGCTGGGGCTCAGAGCTCACTTGAATACAGCAGAGAGCCCTGAGAAGAGCTTGAGCAGAGCTTATATACTTTCCTTGCCGAGGGCAAGGAGGGAAGTTTATTGATGGGTCAGTGGGAGTGGGCAGTTTGCATGCAAACAGGTGAGAGAGTAAATTCTGCAGTTTGAAAACTGGGGACAGCACATTCTGGGAACAAGATTAGCAAACAGTTCTCAAGATTTCAACAGTGTTTTGTTAAGCATAGAGAAAAACAGGAAGTGACAAGTACCTATTTAATTAACCATTCAATAACAACTATACCTTTTTAAATGGATGTTCTCATCTACATTCAATCTTCCAAGGTACAGGGTCCTATGACATTGTATATCAATTTACCTGAGACATCTGTGCAGAACGTAATTCAACGCTAAGTATCCCAATTAAGGGCCCAATGCCATTCTGGGATTCAAATCTTACTTAGATTTCTGTTTTCCTACATATATTTCAACTATATATTCTTATACATATCGCAGCTTCTCAATAGAATTATTCATAAACAGAATGATTCCTAACCCAAATCAAACATGTTATTAACCCTAACCCTACAGTGTTCCCTCAATCTAACTTTAAAGAAGAGCACGGACAGAGTTGGTCTTATAATACAGGAATGTAGGGGATCTTTCACCTGCTGAGAACCTCAAAGGTCCATGGAGAAATAAGCCATGGAGAAGATGTAGGCAGCTATGAAGGACCTGAGAGAGCAAAAGTCATCTTCCATGGCAAACAACCTGGTCAGGATGAAGGGATGTCTCCGAATCTGCCACTCACACCCTGTGAACTGCGCCACTTCACAGGTGAATAACGAGTTAGAACGACAAAAAATTATCTTGTTAGGATCTTACAGAAAAATGGGTGTGCACCGAAACCTAGAAGAATGATTTCCACCAATGAGGTCCGGTAATTGAGTCTCAAACACGAGCCAATTGTGTGACCGGAGATCCGGGCTGACAAATCTGTGTGGCCTGCCCCGTGGCTAGAGACAGCAGGGCACCACCTAGAAGCGACCAGCCGGCAGGGAGAAACGTTGCTGCAGATTCTGTGGAATCCTGCTGGCTGACCTCCAACTGAGCCCCGGGCTGAGTTTGGGATTTCAAACGGGGAAGGAAGTGCTACAGTTCTATCCCCCCACAATAAAAACTCCACCAAGGAAACCAACGGTCACCATCTTGGAGAGCACAAGTAACCACCGCCACTCTCCAACAGATTGCAACAATAAAACAGGTTTGTGTTACTCAGCTCATCTCCCATACAGCAGGGAATTCACATAAAATCTCTCTTAGGCTTTCCATTGGAGAGATTATCAGAGAGAGCCTGCATAAAGACGTTGGGAAAACTACAGGCACCTCACCTTCAACTTCCCCTCCCATCAGCGGCGAAAACGAAACCTGTCTAGCCAGAGCTGGGAGAGGGGCAAGAGGAAAAAATCAAAACAATAGAGTGCCGGGGTTCCCCATAGACACCATCCACACCCAAGAAACGGCAGGCCCAGAGGACAGTATGAGCTGCCGAGAGGCATCACTCAGGGGAAATCTGGTCTAGCACGAGAAACCAGGACTAGCAGGAGATAACAGGGGACTAGAGGCCAGGCCTGCGTGACTGGGCGGCTGGAGAACGCCCGCCCACTGGTCACAAACAGTCCGCTGCTGGTGCGACTGGGTGGCTGGTGCCCGCCTGCCTACCAGCGACCAATCGCCCGCTGGCTGCACGTGCAACTGGGTGGCTAGAGATCTCCCGCCCACCAGTGACAGCCCACCCGCTGACTGTGTGACTGGACAGCTGGAGACCGCCCGCCCGCCGGCAACCGGGAGTTGAAAACAAACAGAGACAGATCAGTCCCAGCCCACTCCCATTTGAACACCCTGGCAAGGAGCCTGGGGCCCGCCATAGCAGACAGGTGACATCACTGGAGCTCGGACATCGCAATTCCTTCCAAGCAGAATTCACTTTAGCAGGCATAGTCTACCAACACAAAGGAGAGACAACAGATATATTAAACCAAAACAAATCTATAGAATAGAGCAGAAAAACAGCAATCAAATAGAGATGGAAAACAACGTGAACATCATGAAAAAACAAAGGAAAAAAATGTGTACAAACAATGCAGGACAACTTAATTCTACAGGAGGACCTAGAATCATCAGAAACAGGGATAGGGAAAAAAACTCAAGGCTTACCTAACTCAGATGGAAAGGGATATTAGAGAATACATGAATCAGCAAGTCCTAGCAATAAAAGTATATTTTGAAAATGAATTAAACAAATTCAAATGGCAAAGAACAAGCTTTACCAGGAGATAGAGATCTTAAAAAAAAATCAAACAGTAATCCTAGAAATGCAGGAAACTATTAATTAAAACTCAAACAAGAATATTACAAATAGACTAGATCAAATAGAAGTCAGAACATCAGATAATGACGACAACGTTTATCAACTTGAAAAGAATATAGTCAACACAGAAAAGATGCTTAAGTCCCAAGAGCAGTCTATTCAAAAGATATGGGATATCATAAAAAAAAACAAATTTCACAGTCATCGGAATAGAAGAAGCCATAGAGATTCAAACCGAAAGAATGGACAACATATTAAATGAAATACTTCTAGAAAACTTCCCAGAGATGAAAGATGGAATGGATTGCCAAATCCTTGAAGCCTACAGGACCCCAAACATTTAAAACCATAATAGACCAACTCCAAGACATATAATTATGAAGATAGCCAAAATACAGAACAAGGAGAGAATATTAAAAGCTACGAGAGAAAGGAGGCGGATTACATTCAGGGGTAAATCAATTAGATTAACGACTGATTTTTCATCACAAACTTTGAAAGTGAGAAGATCCTGGAACAATGTATTTCAAACACTGAAAAATAATGAATTCCAACAAAGAATACTGTATCCAGCAAAATTAAGCTTCAGATTTGACAATAAAATTAAAATCTTTCACAATGAATAAAAACTAAAAGAATTCACACCCATAACACCAGCACTGCAAAGGATTTTGGGCAAAATACTACAAGAAGAAGAATTGAAAAATAGTGCCCCAAACTAACAGTGGGAGGTATCTCAGTAAAGGGGGAGGAAAATAACCAAAAAGTAAAAACTAGCCAAACTAAAATAAATAAATAAATTAACATGAATGGATGTACAAATCATATTTCAATTGTAACCTTAAATGTTAATGGCCTAAACTCACCATTCAAGAGACATAGGGTAGTAACCTGGATCAAAAAAACAAATCCAACAATATGCTGCTTTCAGGAGACTCATATGATAGGTAAAGACATACACAGGCTGAAAGTAAAAGGTTGGGAAAAATCATACCACTCACAGGGCACACGGAAGCAAGCAGGAGTGGCCAAACTCATATCAAATACAATCAACTTCAAACCTACGTTAATCAAAAGGGATAAATAAGGACACTATATAACGTTAAAAGGAACCATCCACCAACATAACATAACAATTACCAATTTGTATGCAGCAAACAAATGAGCTGCCACACTCATAAAACAAACTCTTCTCAAGTTCAAGAGTCAAATAGACTACAACATAATAATTATAGGTGACGTCAACAGACCGCTCTCACCATTAGACACATCCTCTAGACAAAAACTGAATAAAGAAACTATAGAACTCAACAGCACAATCAATAACCTAGACTTAACCGACATATATAGAATATATCAACCATCATCAAGTGGATACACCTTCTTATCAGCAGCAGATGGATCCTACTCAAACATAGACCATATATTAGGTCATAGGGCAACTCTTAGTAAATATAAAGGCGTGGAGATAATACCATGCACCATATCAGATCATAATGAAATGAAACTGGAAATCAATGATAAAAGAAGGAAGGAAAAATCCTACATCACATGGAAAATGAACAATATTCTACTGAATGATCAATGGGTTACAGAAGACATTAAGGAGGAGACAAAAAAATTCTTAGAGACAAATGATCATACAAACACAACCTACTGTAATCTATGGGACACAATGAAAGCAGTTTTAAGAGGAAAATTCATTTCTTGGAGTTCTTTCCTCAAAAAAAGAAAAAAACAACAACAAATAAATGAACTCACACTACACCTCAATAACCTAGAAAAGGAAGAGCAAAACAACAGCAAATGTAGTAGATGACATTAAAATAAGAGCAGAAATCAACGAAATTGAAACAAAAAATCATTGAAAAAATTGATGAACTAAAAGTTGGTTCTTTGAAAAAATAAATAAGATTGACAGGCCCTTAGCCATGATAACGAAGAGAAGAAGAGAGAGAACTCAAATTATTAACATAGGGGGTGAAAAATGCAATACCACAACAGACACTACAGAAATATAGAAGATAATTAGAAAGTATTTTGAAACCCTATATTCCAATAAAATAGAAGATAGTGAAGATATCAATAAATTTCTTAAGTCATACGATCTGCCCAGATTGAGTCAGGAAGACACACACAATTTAAACAGACCAATGACAAAGGAAGAAATAGAAGAAGCCATCAAAAGATAACCAACGAAAAAAAGCCCTGGACCGGATGGGTAAACAGCGGAGTTCTACAAAACCTTCAAAGAAGAATTAATACTGATTCTTTTCAAGCTCTTTCAAGAAATAGAAAAAGAAGGAGCTCTTTCAAATTCATTCTATGAGGCCAAAATCACCCTGATCTTGAAATCAGACTAAGACACTTCAAAGAAACAAAACTACAGACCAATATCTCTAATGAACTTGGATACAAAAATTCTCAATAAAATCCTGATGAATCGAATACAAAAGCATATCAAAAAAAATTGTGCACCATGATCAAGTAGGATTCACCCCTGGGATGCAAGGCTGGTTCAATATACGGAAATCAATAAATACTATTCACCACATCAATAGACTTAAAGACAAGAACCATATGATCATCTCGATAGATGCAGAAAAAAACATTTGACAAAGTACAGCATCCCTTTATGTTCAAAACACTAGAAAAACTAGGGATAACAGGAACTTACCTCAACATTGTAAAAGCTATATATGCTAAACCTCAGGCTAGCATCATCCTAAATGGAGAAAAACTGAAGGGATTGCCTCTAAAATCTGGAACAAGACAGGGATGCCCTCTATCACCACTTTTATTCAATTTAGTTCTTGAAATTCTAGCCAGAGCAATTAGACAATAGAAATTAAAGGCATAAAAATAGGAAAACAAGAACTTAAATTATCACTATTTGTGGATGACATGATAATATATATAACAGACCCAAAAGGGTCTACAAAGAAACTGCTAGAGATAATAAATGAATTAAGCAAAGATGCAGGATATAAAATCAACACGCATAAATCAAAGGCATTTATGTATATCAGGAGCAAAACTTCTGATATGGAAAGGAGGAAAACCACTCCATTCACAATATCCTCAAAGAAAATAAGATACTTGGAAATCAACCTAACAAAAGAGGTGAAAGATTTATATAATGAAAACTACAGAATCCTAAAGAGAGAGATAGAAGAAGATCTTAGAAGGTGGAAAAATGTACCCTGTTCATGGATAGGCAGAACTAACATCATCAAAATGGTGATATTACCCAAAGTTCTCTACAGGTTAAAATGGATGCCAATCAAAATCCCAATGGCATTTCTTGTAGAAATGATAAAGCAATCATGAAATTCATATGGAAAAACAAAAGACCCAGAATAGCAAAAGCAATTCTAAGCAGGAATTTGAATCTGGAGGTATAGCGATACCAGAGTTCAAACTGTACTACAAAGCAATAGTTATAAAAGCAGCGTGGTACTGGTACCAAAACAGGCAGGTGGATCAGTGGTAGAGAATAGAGGACACAGAAATCAATCCACAAAATTACAACATTCTTATATATGATAAAGAGGCTAAAAGCATATTGGGAGATGGATAGCATCTTCAACAAATGGTGCTGGGAAAATTGGAAACCCATATGCACCAAAATGAAACTGAATCCCTTTCTCTCGCCATGCACAAAAGTTAACTCAAAATGGATCAAGGAGCTAGTGATGAAATCAGAGACACTGCATGTGATAGAAGAAAAAGATGGCTATGATCTACATACTGTGGGGTCGGGCTCCAAATTCATTAATAAGACACCCATAGCCCAAGAGTTAATAACAACAATAAACAAATGGGACTTACTTAAACTAAAAAGTTTTTTCTCTGCAAGAGAAACAATAAGAGAGGTAAATAGAGAGTCTACATCCTGGGAACAATTTTTTACCCCTCACACTTCAGATAGAGCTCTAATATCCAGAATATACAAAGAACTCAAAAAATTAAACAATAAGATAACAAATAACCCAATCAACAAATGGGCCAAGGACCTGAACAGACACTTCAGAGAGGAGGACATACAATCAATCAACAAGTACATAAAAAAATGCTCACCATCTGTATCAGTCAGAGAAATGCAAATAAAAACCACCCTAAGATACCATCTCACTCCAGTAAGATTAGCAGCCATTATGAAGTCAAACAACAATAAGTGTTGGCGAGGATGTGGAGAAAAGGGTACACTTGTACACTACTGGTGGTACTGAAAATTGATAAGGCCAATTTGTAAAGCAGTATGGAGATTTCTTGGAAAGCTGGGAATGAATGCACCATTTGACCCAGCTATCACCCTTCTCGGACTAGAGGGTCTTAACAGAGCGTACTATAGGGATACTGCCACATCAATGATCATAGCGCCACAATTCACAATAGCTAGACTGTGGAACCAACCTAGATGTCCTTCAATAGATGAATGGTTAAAAAACTGTGGCATCTATACACAATGGAGTATTACTCAGCACTAAAAAATGGCAAAATCATAGACTTTGCAAGGAAATGGATGGCATTAGAGCAGATTATGCTAAGCTAAGCTAACCAATCCTTAAAAAAATGCCAAATGTCTTCTTTGATATAAAGAGAGCACCTAAGAACAGAACAGGGAGGAAGAGCATGAGAAAAAGATTAACATTAAACAAAGACGAGTGGGGGGATAGAAAGGGGGAGAGAAGGGAAAGCATATGGAAATGGTAGGAGACCCTCAATGTTACACAAAATTACATATAAGAGCTTGTGAGGGGAAATGGGGGGAAAACAATGGAGAGAATTGAACAACAGCAGATGAGGTAGAGAGGAAAGATGGGAGGGGAGGGGAGGGGGGATAGTAGGGGATAGAAAAGGTAGCAGAATACAACATCACTATTATGCCATTATGTACAAATGTGAATGTGTAACCAATGTGCTTCTACAATTCGTATTTGGGGAAAAATGGGAGTTCATAACCCAATTGAGTCAAATGTATGAAAGATAATATATCATGAGTTTTGTAATGTTTTGAACAATCAATAAAAATAAATAAATAAATAAAGGTTTAAAATTGAGTGGCAAGAAATCAGCTAAAAAAGTGTTGAGATGCATTCATTTTGCTAAGCAGAAACTTTGTTTTGTGTAGTTGTATCTATCACAAATTTATTTTACCAGAAAACTGGCTTTTGAAAATACACTTAATTGAGATTAAAGGATAATCCACCTACCTTCATGAAAAATTCATAGCATTTCCTATATTTTTCATATTTCAATTTTTGGTAAATATTTTGTCATGGACCAGGTCTAGTCTTAGGCTATTCTTTCAGAATACTGCCTCATCTGATAAGTTGGTACAATGTGTTGGATTGTTCTTTTCATCTTTTATTTAATAGTTTCTAGCTGATAATGTGTATTTTTCATTATCTTTATTTGGACATACATACCCAACGATATCTTTGCATTTTATGTTTTACTGGGAAGAGACTCATCAAAAGCTCTGTATTATATGTATCAACAATCAAACATTTAGAGCATGCAATTATTCTTAATTTTGCATGAAAATATCTTTGTACCATTTACTTATAAAAATTTAGAACTATTAATAATGTCCCTACTGTAATAAGTAACTAATTACCAGAAAAATTAAACAATTCACTTTATATCAATTATGAATATGAAAAGTACTAAAATAAGTATTTGGCAATTAATGCATAATTGATAGAAATTGAAATCATAAGAAAGCCATTTAAAATGTCAGTGCATATGGTCCTTAAATAATAGGTTGTTCAAAAAAATTTCTCTAATTCATAAGATATAATATGCCATATTACAGCATAACGTGATAAAAAACATTAAATTATCAATATTGATAATAAAGAATGATACCTTTTTTCTTAAATATGTTTATTTGATTTTCATTGTAAGATGTTAATTCTGGAAGACTTCAGAATTAAGAAAGTCTTGGTGTATATTATTTCTAACAGGCTAATCAAAGTACTTTTAAATATATATGTATATATATATATATATATACATAATATATGTAATGCATATGCATGAATATAGACACATATGTATAATAAATGTATTGTAATATATCTATCAGGTGATTATAATTATTAAATTTTTTAAAAAAAATAGTGACTATAAAAAACAGTCTCAAATTTAAATTTCATAGCATACAACTGTTTGTAATGCCATGAGAGAAAAATAGATATGGAGGAAAAACGAAAAAGGAAGAGAGAGAAAGGGAAAAATGAGGAAGAAAGTGAGTAAAGAAGAGGGAGAGGCGTGTTCGATGTTAAGACAAAAGTGGAGCGGCTGGGTTTGTGATTCAGTGTTAACATGTTTGCCTAGTATGTGTGAGGAACTGGGTTCTATTCTCAGCACCACATACAAATAAAGAAAATGAAGATCCATCAACAACTTAAAAAATAAAAAATAAAAAACTAGAAATATTACTAAAATCCCAAGTATTTATGAATGTTAAATAATAAAATATATGTTACATAGCCTTATGTAATTTCTAGACTCCCCAAAAAAGTCATTAAATGTTGGATTATTAGTGCTATAACTAAAAATCCATTGCTCTTTCCTCTACATTCTGTGGCATTCTAGTGCTAAAATAAATTGTAGTATAACACCAAAAAAAAAAAAATCCTAATATTTCTACAGTAACTGACCCAGTTTAACATCAATGCAAGTAGATTCCTATGGGACATGATATGTACTTTGAAGTTTATTTTTATTCAACACTGGTACATTTCTATTTCTTGAGTTTATGCACATTATAGGATATATATTTCATCCACACGTTCACAAATTTATAGGCATTTATTTCACTTTCAATCACTTCCTCCTTCAGAAAACATGTATTCCTCCGTTTCTGACTGGTCTTTTCTTGAAACTTCTTTCCAAACACATTATTTTCGATTTCCATTATCACATTTGAAGCAAAACTCACACACCCCTCATAATAAACCATAACCCTAATATTACCATTAGATGTACAACTGGTTGGAATGAATGATTGTATATCAATATAAGATTTCTTACTTAGTTTCAGATATCAATTCAATCCATTATTTAAAGTGGAACCAGTTATATTATTTATTCACAATGTGGTATTTTCATGCATTATCTCTATATTCATAGACACAGGGTACACCTCTTTGTACCCCCAACACTAATTTATACGTCTTCAAAATATTGCTCCCAGAAATGTTGGAAGAAATACCCATGTCACCTGATCTACATATGCATTTTATCACTGAAATATTCTGGACACAAAAAGCAAAGGTCACACTTATGATTGTATCAAAGCTAAATGAAAAGTGAACATGGATTACTAAAAACATCCATGTCCAGGTTGCCTAATGCTCTCAAATGAAAATCCTATTGGTAACTACAAATTAGTTTCTTCCAAAGATTATATATTCAAACTCAACCCTGTTGAAAATGTCTAATCCTCTCACTCACTTTATACTTTGCCTGTTTTTGTAATGTCTCTATTGGTATCTGCTTTTCCACAGTTCATCATTGTGACTAAATCTTCACATGTTCTGAAACTTACATTCACACTCTAATCGAAATCCTATTGCTAAAGAACTTTTGGTCCAAATCCTATATTCACTCTTCTTCTTAAAACCTACCTACTATCTTCCTAATCCTACCGACTATCACTTTTTGACTGGAGGTTCTCTTCTACATTCAATCATCCAGTTACAAGGTCTTATGCCATTGTATATCGATTTCTCTGAGACATTTTTGCAGAATGTAATTCAACGATAGGTATCCCAATCAAGGGCCCAATGATTTCTGGGCTTCAAATCTTACTTAGATTTCTGTTTATGTACATATATTTCACGTCTGTATTCTAATAAATATCACAGGTTCCAATAACATTATTCATCCAGCAGAATGGTTCCTAACCGAAAATGAAAATGTTATTAACCATAACCATACACTGTTCCCTCAATCTAACTTTACAGAAGAGCAGTGACAGTGTTGGTCTTACAATACAGGAATGCATGGGATCTTCCACCTGCTGAGAACCTCAAAGGTACATGCAGAAATGATCCCTGGAGAAGATGTAGGCAGCGATGAAGGACCTGAGAGAGCAAAAGTCATCTCAATGGCAAACAACCTGGTAGAATTAAGGAATGTGTCTGAATCAGCCTCATTCTTCTTAATACAGAGAAGATAGACCAAACCATGCCTGTGTGGAGAGCTGTTCCCTGGTCCCTATGTTTGATATACGATTCGAACTTGTGAAAGTGTCACAGGATGTAGGGGCATCCTCCATCTCATGGGAACCTTGGAGGCAAATGTTAGGACAACGTGGTTTCCAAGGCAGTGACCTCATTCAGTTCCTCAAGGAAGTGACTTCACCTCACTTCCTTGGTGATGGAAGTCTCTGAACTTGGGATCCAGGAAGCCAGGCACCCAGAGCCATAACCCGTCCAAGTCCCAGTGGTCTAACTTGTTTGGATTTACGAAGGACAGAGTCAATATTTCTTGGTACCTACTGATTTGAGGATGGCCAAATGCCAGGAAACCTCTGAAGAGGGTCCTATCCTGATAAAGCAGGTAGTGGATCACCGCTGGCTCCTGACTACTTCACAGAGTTGGCAAAGTAGAGCAGATCTGAGACAGGACAGGCCATTTTGGGAGAACATAGTATGGCCCACCAGTCAGAGGACACTCCGGATATGACAGACCTACTTGGGGGAAGGAGGTGCCTTTGCGGGTGTGGGTGTGGGTTTGTGGTTTTGTCTCATGTTCTGAGAATATGAAAGAAAGGCGGTTTGATTGGATTGTAGTGAACTGTTTCTAGTAAGTCGTTTGACAAGGCGAGTCTTTCTATGTCTGTGTATCCCGCTGTGTCCGTGGTTGTCGACATTAGAAAAGAGAATGCATCAGTTGATGTGTTCTGTCTAGTAGAAAGCTTCGCAGCATTCATCCTGCCCAATTGATGAATGGACTGCGGCTTGCCTCATGGATGGGCAACACCTACTATCTGCCTAAGTTCCTGTTTTCTTCCTGAATTCTGGCCACTCTCCCGAATAGGCACATAGTTTTGTGTTTAAGATATGTACCACCTCAAGCTCTGTTAAATGGCCATGTACTGGACAGCTGAAGGGAATGGGAGAATATCAGAAAACTCAGATATCAGTGTGACCAGGAAAGTCTCAGTGGAGAAACCCTGCTATGGGCCATTCTCTTACTATGTATCTGTTTCCCTGAATGTCAGGAAGTTCTTTGCCTCAGGCCACCCTCATGTGAAGCCTGAAAAAAAGAGTTTTCAAATGAAAATGAATGGGCATCACCTGTGGCTCTTTGCTTAATTTCTTTGCAAAGGGATGTGTCTGAATCACCCTTTGGCCCTGTGTGCGGTTGTGGCTTAGATTCTCAGTCCCTGATGGATCTAAAGAAAGATCCGATGTGTGCATCCAAAACCAAAATTTCAAAAAGATCAGTTATGATGGATGAAGTCTCTTGCCTTTCTTTGTTAGGTTCCTGAACTACATCAAGTGAGAATAGGGATCCTTTGGTTCAAATAAATTTTTGAAAGCCCTGAAGAAGTGCTTGGGTTTTCTTATGACTCCAATTCACATAAAGAATCTATACCTGACAGTCAGTAGGCCTCAAATTGGAGAAGCAGATCAGTATTAACTGCGGTCTTATTTTATCACTCCTGGTTCACATGCAGGGTGTCCAGGCCACCATGACTTTAGGCAAATGAGCGGCAAGGGAGCTTATTTTGGACACTAACCCATACCCTACTAGACTCTGACTAGTAATCCTAACATGATGGAGAATAATAACCCCAACAGAATAGAAATACAAGAAGTTTTGAGGATTCATGTTGTATAGTTGTACTTGCCTTTTGCATTATATAGGGTAGGAGTTATAAATTTAGTCAATTTTTAATTGAAACAGTTCTCCATGTGTTTTTAAAGTTCACAACCATGTGAATTCCTCTCTCCCTTTCTCTGTAGCCTATTCAGAACATGTATTTTTATATGCACATTTAGAATCCTACCTGGTATCACATGTACATTCTTGAGAGGTTGCTGACTTAGCAGATACAAATTGTCAGAAGAGATCACTCCTCTGAATGCTGTTGGAAGTGAAAATTCAAACTATGGGTGACTTCCTAGTTGAACAACATTATACATAAATCCACGTTTAGTAAAATTAATATTTTTGGCTCTGTGGATTATATATATTTCATGATATATATATATATATATATATATATATATATATATATATATATATTGCTACATTTTAATGTCTGTTTGAGTGTGTGTGTGTGTGTGTGTGTATAGATAGATAGATAGATAGATAGATAGATAGATATACACTCTCCAGATTTTTGAAAATATGAAACATATGTGTCTTATTATATACTCCCTAAATTCATTCATGTACATGTATGTGGATTTATAATCAACTTTTCACAAGATTATTTTCAAAAATATTCATCCACCTGAAATACATATTTGTTTCCTAGTACTAAAAACAAACTTCAGTGAATGGTGCATACAAATTCAAATATTTCTACAGTAACTGTCCCAGTTTAACATCAATGCTTGTAGATTCCTATGGGACATGATGTGTATTTTGACGTTCATTTTTTAACAAAACTGGTACATTATTATTTCTTCAGTTTATGCACATCATAGGATATATATTTCATTAACAAGTTCACAAATTTATAGGCATTTGTTTCGCTTTCAATAACTTCCTTATTCAAAACTCTTGTATTCCTCCAGGTTTCTTGTCTGGTCTCTTCATGAGACTTCTTTCCAAACTCATTATTTCTGAAATCCATAATCACCTTTGAAACAAAATTCACACACTCTTTATGATAATCCATAAGCCTAATATTAAAATAAGATGGATACCTGGTTGGGTTGAATGATTGCATATCAATATAAGATTTCCTGTATATTTTCAGATATCAATTCAATCCATTATTTAAATTTAGAACTTGTTACATTGTTTAATCAAAGTTTTGTCTATTCATGCATTATCTCTATATTCCTAGACACAGGGTACACCCATTTGTAACACCAGTACTAATTTATATATCTTCAAAATATTGCTCCCAGAAACGGTGGAATAAATACTTATGTCATCTGATCTACATATACATTTTATCACAGTAATTTTCTGGACACAAAAAGCAAAGTTCACACTTATGATTTTACCAAAGCCTTAATGGAAAGTGAGTATGCATTACTAAAAACATCCATGTCCACGTTGCCTAACGCTCTCAAATGTGAATCCTATTGGTCACTACATATTTGTTTCTTCCTAAGATTATATATTTTACCTCAAGCCTGTTGAAAATGTCTAATCCTATCAATCACTTTATCATTTGCCTGATTTACTAATGTCTCTATTAATATCTGCTTTCCTACATATTTTCCACAGTTTATCATTGTGACTGACTCTTCACATGTGCTCACATTTTCATTCACTCTCTACCCGAAACCCTATTGCTAAAGAACTTTTGGTTTAAATCCTACACTCTCTCTGCTTTCTAAACCTACTGACTATCTTTCAAATAATACCGAGTATCCCTTTTTGACTAGAAGTTCTCTTCGACATTCCATCATCCAAGGTACAAGGTCCTATGCCATTGTACATCGATTTATCTGAGACATCTCTGCAGAACATAATTCAAAGCTAAGTATCCCAATCAAGGGCCCAATACCCTTCTGGGCTTCAAATCTTACCTAGATATCTGTTTTCATTCTAATATTTCACTTTTACATTCTTGTAAATATTACAGGTTCCAATACAATTATTCATCCTGCAGAATGATTCTTAACCCAAATCGAACCTTTTATTAACCCTAACCATACACTCTTCCCTCAATCTAAGTTTACAGAAGAGCAGGGACAGAGTTGTTTTTACAATACAGGAATGTAGGTCATCTTAAACCTGCTGAGAACCTCAAAGGTCCATGCAGAAATGATACCTGGAGAAGATGCAGGCAGCTATGAAGGAGTTGAGAGAGCAAAAGTCACCTTGCATGGCAAACCACCTGGTCAGGATGAAGGGTCGTGTCTGAATCAGTCTCTCTATTCTAAATGTAGAGAAGGTGGACCAAACCAGGCCTTTGTTGAGAGATGTTCCCGGGTGCCTATGGTTGATATACAATTCTAACTTGCGAAAGTGTCACAGGAAGTAGGGGCAGCCTCTATCTCATGGGACCCTTGGAACCAACTGTTAGGACAAAGTGGTTGCCAATTGAGTGAACTCATTCAGTTCTTGAAGGAAGTGTCCTACCTCACTTTCTTGGTATTGGAACTCTCTGAAATTGGGATCCAAGATGCCAGACACCCAGAGCCAGTCCCAGTCCCACTCCCACTGGGCTCAGTTGTTTGGATTTACCAAGGACAGAGTCAGTCTTTCTTGGTACCTACTGCTGAGAGAATGGCCAAATGCCAGGACAGATATGAAGAGGATCTTTCCTGAGAAAGCAGGTAGTGGCTCACCACTGGATCCTGACAACTTCACAGAGTTGGCCAAGGCAACCAGAACTGAGACAGGACTGGCCATTTCGGGGAACATAGTTTGGCTCAACAGACAGAGGACACACTGGAGAGTCAGAGACTTACTTGTGGGAAGGAGATGCCTTTGTGGGTGTGGGTGTGAGTTTGTGGTTTTGTCTCATGTTCTGAAAATAGGTAGGAAAGGTGGTTTGTTTGGTTTGGAATGGACTGTTTCTAGTAAATCGTTTGACAAGGTGAGTGATTCTAGTTCGGTGTATCCCACTGTGTACGTGGTTTTGGACATTAAAAAACAGAATGCACCAATGGATGCATCCTGTCTAGTAGAAAGCTTCCCAGCATTCATCCTGCTCAACTGATGGATGGACTGCGGTGTGTCTTATGGATGGGGAACACCTACTATCTTCCTAAGTTCCTGTTTTCTTCCTGAATTCTGGCCACTCTCCAGAATAGGCTCATGGTTTTGTGTCCAAGATATATACCACCTCCAAGCTCTGTGCCATGGCCATGTACTGGACAGCTGAATGGAATGGGAGAATCACAGAAAACTCAGATATCAGTGTGACCAGGAAAGCCTCAGTGGAGAAATCCTGCTTTGGCCATTCTCTTACCTATATTTCTGTTGCCCTGAATGTCAGGAAGTTCTTTCCCTCAGCCCACCCCTTTGTTAAGCCTGAAGAAAACAGTTTTCAAATGGAAATGAAAGGGCATCACCTGTGGCTCTTTGCTTAATTTCTTTGTAAAGGGATGTGTCTGAATCAGCCTCTTGGCCCTGTGTGCGGTTGTGGCTTAGATTCTCAGCACCTCATGGATCTAAAGAAAGATCCCATGTGTGCATCCATAACCAAAATGGCAAAAAGATCTGTTATGGTGAATGAAGTCTCTTGCGTTCCTTTGTTAGGTTTCTGACCTACATCAAGTGAGAATAGGAATCCTTTGGTTCAAATGAATTCTTCAATGCCCTGAAGAAGTGGTTGTGTTTTCTCATGACTCCAAATCACATAAAGAATTGTTACCTGACACTCAGTAGGCCTCAAATTGGAGAAGCAGAGCTGTATTAACTGCAGTCCTATTTTATCACTCCTGGTTCACATGCAGGGTGTCCAGGCCACCATGACTTTAGGCAAATGAGGGGCAAGGGAGCTTATTTTGGACACTAACCCATACCCTACTAGACTCTGACTACTAATCCTAATATGATGGAGATTAATAACCCAAACAAAATAGAAATACAAGCAGTTCAGAGGAGTCATGTTGTATAGTTGGACTTGCCTTTTGCATTATATAGGGTAGGAGTTATAAATCTAGTCAATTTTTAATTAAAATAGCTCTCCATGTGTTTTTAAAGTTAACAAATATGTGAATTCCTCTCTCCCTTTTTGTGTAGCCTATTCAGCACATGTATTTTTATATGCACATATAGAATCCTACCTGGTATCACATGTTCATACTTGAGAGGTTTCTGACTTGGCAGATACTGCCGCGGTCCGGTTGGAGCAAAATAACCGGGGGGTGGGGGTTATGAATAACATGTGTATGTTGATATAGCAGGAGTGGAAGCCATTTATTGTAGGACAATAGAGGTATTTATACATTCCACCCAGGATATCTAATTAACATAAACTAGATACTGCAGTCAACCAATCAGGAATCTCCACACTTAATGGCTCGCTTTTGTTACATCTCAAACCACTCCCTCTGGCATTTTGCCAGGCATCATCCAGACTTGTTTACACACTCTAACATTCCCCTTACAAAATGCCAGGTGTTATTTTGACATGTTTACAGACTCTAACATTTCCCCCTTTTATTTAATTTAAATAAAGACCACAGTGGTTTTTACAGAAACACCATAAATAACCTGCTACAAACAGAAAGGGAGGATACAAAATGTCACAATACAAGCCAATTGATGAAGCACTTGGAGAAATAATACCAGCAATGACACTGTTAGCAAAGACACCGAGTTAAAATTTGTTATAGATTACAGTTTGTTGTCTCAGTCCAGGTAAAGCAGTGTCTCAATAGATTAACTCACAGTTCAGGTAAACCACAGTCCAGGTATGTTCTGCAGGCAGCTAGCTTAAATCACAGTCCTGGTAAGTTCTGCAGGCAGCTAGCTTAAATCACAGTCCATGTAAATTCTGCAGGCAGCTAGCTTAAATCACAGCCCAGGAAAGTTCTGAAGGCAGCTAGCTTGATCCAAAGTCTCCTCCGTTTCTCAGCCGAAGTCTCCTCCGGTTTTCAGCAACACTGGAAATTCTTCCACCCTTGTCCTCACCGGCACTGGGATGAAGGCAGGAACTCCTACCACTGGCTAAAGAAAATCCTATAGTATTCCACCAGGTGCTAAGAAAACAACCTTCTGAAAAATTTAGTACATTATCTCAAGGTTTTTTACATTTGAAAAAAGCCTTAATAGTGCTTATTATTTATTATCTTCCGGGTGTGGGAGAACCATTGTAGCTTAGTTATTGGCATTGAAAATGACCAAACATCAGGGAGCCAGTAGCATCTATGGCTGGCTGTAGCATCCTGGGCAGCCACAGATGGCCCTGGGGAGTGTCCAGGACTCAAACTGCCACGGGGCCCCGCTCCCCAGGCTGGGGGCGGGGAATTGCCGGCTGCCACTGCTTGAAAAGCCCTTGCTGCACAGTGACTGGCTTGAGCATGTGGCAGCCGAGGCGCCTATTCACACACACTCCGGAAACGAAAAGTATTCAGTAACAGCCTTTTGCTGAAACTTTTTTCCTGATAATCCTTCTTCTTCTTAACTTTCTTTTTCTTTCTGATTAGACTTCCTGGGCTTCCATCAACACATGCCCTAATTGCACTTGTTTCCACTGGGGTGCCTCTTTCCATTATCAATTTACTTCTCACCCCTTCCTTATTTTCATCACAAAGACAATACAATACACTGAGATAAAACAAGACACAATCATACTGTATCAATCTTCTCCATTTTTTGAAATGACCGTTTTTCCTCTCCCCCTATCTGCCTAGGAATGAGCAGATTTGCTCCCATCCTATCTATGGATGGGCAGCTTTTATTCGTCACTTACCCCCAAGTGTCCCAGGGCTCCCTGTAATGGCCACCATCTGCAGCAGTCCCACTGCAGCAAAATAACGGGGGCAGGGGGTGATGAATAACTAGTGTATGTTGATTCAGTAGGAAAGGCGTGATAGGTAGGAAAGGCTATTTGTTTGGTATTGAGTGGACTGTTTCTAGTAAGTTGTTTGACAAGGCAAGTGTTTCTATATCTGTGTATCCCACTGTATCTCTGGTTGTAGACATTAGAAAAGATAATGCATCAATGGATTTGTCCTCTCCAGGAGAAAGTTTAACAGCATTCATCCTGCCCAATTTATGAAAGGACTGTGGCTTGCCTTATGGATGGGCAACACCTACAATATTCCTAAGTTCCTGTACTCTTCCTGAATTCTGGCCACTCTCCACAACAGGCTCATGGTTTTGAGTCCAAGATATGTACCACCTCCAAGCTCTGTGACATGGCCATGTACTGGATAGCTGAAGGGAATGGCGAGCATCTCAGAAAACTCAGATAACAGTGTGACCAGTAAAATCTCAGTGGAGAAACCCTGCTTTGGGCCTTTTCTTACATAATGTTCTGTTGCCCTGAATGTCAGGAAGGTCTTTGCCTCAGGCCAACCCTTTGTGAAGCCTGAAGAAAACAGTTTTCAAATGGAAATGAATGGGCATCACCTGTGGCTCTTTGCTTAATTTCTTCCAAAAGGGATGTGTCTGAATCAGCCTCTTGGCCCTGTGTGAGGCTGTGGCTTAGATTCTCAGCACCTGATGGATCTAAAGAAACATTCCTTTTGTGCTTCCAAAACCAAAATGGCCAAAAGGGCAGTCATTGTGGTTGAAGGCCCTCGCCTTCCTCTGTAAGGTTTCTGACCTACATCAAGTGAGAAGAGGGATCCATTGGGTCAAATGAGTTCTTCAAAACCCTGCAGAGGCTAGCCCGTAATTGCTTGGGTTTTCTCATGACTCCAATTCACATAAAAAATCTATACCAAACAGTCAGTAGGCCTCATATTGGAGAAGCTGGGCAGTACAAATGGCAGGCATATTTGATCACTACTGGTTCACAGGAAGAGTGTCCAGGCCACCCTGATTTTAGGCAAATGAGGGGTAAGGGAGCTTATTTTGGACACTGTCGTGAGCTTTGCCCCTCATGGAAAACCCCAGCCAGAGGTTATGATGAGTGTCTATATGGAAGAAGATGAGGGCCATGTGGGAGTGTTTTGGTTTTAATTGTGGTCATTTGTGTGGTGGTTGAAATAGATGACTGGGTCCACCTGGGCTTGAAGTCTGGTGTGATTCCCCTTACAGACTGAGTTCTGAAACTGACCTCAGAGAAATATTGCCATGAGTTCTCTTGGGATTTTAGGAGGCCACGCATTAGAGTCGCCCTTGGAAACTGAGATCAAGTCCCAGGGTGGCTTTCCACAGAGCATCGGGAATCTCAGCCAGGATATCACATGATTTTATTATGAAAGACTTGGCAGCCATAGATGAGATTCAAAACAAACATGGACCTCACACTCTAGACCTCAATGGGCCTGGGTTCATGTGATCTTTTGGCCACTCTTTGGGAAGCCTTGACTGTGAGAATTCTCCAGAGCTTTCATTGAAATGAGCTTCCATACCATTTAATGGTTCTTGAAAGAATTGAAACCTACAGTGCCTCCAACTTCATCCGTGAAAAATGCTAGATAAATACCAAGAAATTTTTGAAATTCCCATAACCAGGTGTCAGAGGAGAACATTTGGATGTCCTGTTGCTGATCAGGAGTGTTCCAGACAGTGGTTTGATTGACTGGGTTTCATGAAAATGGTGTAGAACTGAAATGCCAGTATGTTGGAGCCTGCTGAGTATTGGGCCCAGAACTGTGGTGTGCAGGTGTGGGATAAAACATTTGTGTTGGGGCCATTTGGATCTACCATTGACTTCCAAATGGCTTGTGACTGACATGGTGCAGCCAGCAGACTCTTATATGTAAAGGCATCTTGTTATATGGAGAGGTTTCAGGGCAATATTACGAATCAGGTTGCTATCTTCAAGTGGGCAAGCTATGTGGGATAGAATCCTGGTTGGTGCATTCTCTTGCAGACTCTGACCGACCACACATGACAGAACTACCTTCAGCACTGTGTCCCAGTTGAACTTCTTGTATTTCGTAGAGCAAATACCAAACTCCCAGTGCAGCAGCAAGAAACACCATGAATAGTGGAGGATGACTAAATGGGTACACAGTCCACACAGGGAGACCCTTAGCCTTCAGTGGCCACAGTTTACCTACAAAGAGAGAATTCAGCACTTTGCCTCATTTTCATTGGAAAATAAGAAACCAATTTCTTCAGGTCACATAGATGCAGAGCCAGCTTTGATGGTCTCACAACAAAGGAAGCTAAAGCTCCTGAAAACAACATATATTTCAAGTGCCCAACCTCAGAGGCAGTTTCTCAAAAAGTCGTTAGGCCAGCAGAGCTCCATGTTTGTGGAGTGTTTACCTGTTAGACAAGGATGCAAGAAAAGACCACTGACTCCAATTAAAATCAAATTAAACTAAGCTTATTATTTTCACCAGCCAGGCTAACTCTCCCTCCCAAAACGGCCGGAACAAGACAGCAACCCCAACTTACCTACAGCCCAGCTTTAAAGCCCAGAAAGTTACACAAAAGGGGGGTTAGAGATAACAGAACTCGGACAAGCATCACACTAATGGTAGTTTATATATATATATATATTTTTTTTTTTTGCTGGCCCCAACATCAGAATTTGTGAGGACCATTAGACCCTCAGAGATGGTCATTGTCTGTCCAGGGAAGGCCAATATTTATGATGTGTCGCTAATGTTTCACAGAGTGCTGCTATCTGGTCAGAGAGCCAGACATGGGTGAGTTCAAGGCATGGGCAGGCATTCCAAGCAGGTTCAGAATTTGCAGTAATTTATAGTAAAGCCAAAATTATCTTATCATGGCTTTGTGGCAAGATGGCTCCCAATTTTAATAAAAGATCAGGTTGGGCCTATCATTCCCCCCTTTTCTTATGTGTTCCTTTCAAATCTTTGATAGATTAAGGGAAGTGCACTGAGGAAATTTAAATCCCTCAGGTAACAGTCTCCAAATTTCTAGAACTCACCCAAAACGGGTCTCCCTGATTTTACCTGACTTAATTAATTACGTATATTGATAGTCTATTTATTTTTGGCTCCATTGTTGTAAGAAGGGAGGCCTCACGCATTTTGGATTCTTCTGCGCTGAGAGAGGGTGACGTAAGGGTCATGGCATGAGGGACATGAGTTGCCTTTTAGAATTTAGTTGAGGGACATGAGTTGCCTTTTAGATTTCAGCTTGGTTTGAAGTCTGGTTGGGGAAGAACAGGTTGTAAAGTCATCTGGGAATGGGTTCTTCTATGAGAGTAACAAAAACCATGAGTAATGAATAAATGTTGCAGCAGCTTGAACATGTCACCGTATAGAAGTTCCCTCACCATTCTTTAATATCCTCAGTTATCAGGACTGTCAACTTAATATTTAATTTTTTGTTTTACAGTTGTCCCTCCCCATAAGATACAGTTTATTAATTTAATGTCATCTGATCTTGCAAAATCCTTTTTCTAGTATGACCTCTGTGTCTAATAGAGAAACCTTTAATTCTGTTACTCAGGGCTGGATAATCGTACTAGCAAACACCAAGCCTACCTCTGTAGGTTAGGAATATCTGTAGGCCCTAAACTAAATTTTCTGCCTCTGGCAGCTCCTCTTAATAGTCTCTTTTTATAGTTATCAGGCATTCCTGTCTGAGAATCCTTCTTTGTAACCTCCAGTCTTACTTATTTTGGGAGGCTAACATAAAGTGTATACCTTAAAATATTAATATTTGTTTTCTTGGCCGATTCATTTAACTTTAATTTTAAATCCTAATCTTAAACATCCAGCAAATAAATTTTAACAGCCTTATATTGAGAGTACTGGGCTTTAATATCTATAACTTAATTATTATTTATCTTTTCATTAATTGGGATTATGTATTATTCTGTCTGTCTTGTAGGTGATGACTTATTATCTTAAATTAACCCATGTTGTGTTATTAAAGCAACACTTCGGTAAAAGACTAACAGGGAATCTTTAGATCACTTATAAGCAAATTAAAAATAAAATTTTTTAACAAGAGTAAAAATACTTAGTTTCTGTAATAGCTACCCTGAATTTTTTGGCTGAGTTATACATTATATGCCCTGTTTGAGATCCTAGTAATCTTCACTGAAAAACAAAAGAACTTTTGAACATAACTTTAAATGAAATAAAATCTGACCTACTCCTTTTGTAGTCATTCTCACATGTAGTAAGATGGGACACAGTGCCTTATCTCAGGTAAGGCAGGCCTCTTTATAAATATTAAGTGTTTTAGTTCTAAAGCTGATCATTGTTTTTTAAATATCATTTTACAAAGTTTACATAAATTGTTTGAGGTCACATGAACATTATCTAACATCATATGACATCACATTTAAAACATGGATTAAAGAAAGGCTGAAAGATTTTAACCTTTACATATGTTAGGCTCTGATTAACTTAAAAATACATTTAAATTGTTCCCCAATGAAAAAAGTAACATAAAACTTTACATATCTTATTGATAACAGGTAAATAAATCCCCAGTACATTTTTTTTACCATACAACTTCAGAATACCAGCTTGATATAATGCTCTTTAAATGTTTCTAACTTACAGACTTGTATACCTGGAAGATATGAGCACATTAATAGCATCAAAATTACATTGATATTTCTAGATTAACCAAGTTTAGCTTTTAAAGAAATGGCAGTAGAGTGCTCTAAAATAACAGTTCTTATTTAATCAGTTGTTTAATTTTTATGGTTGCTTGCTCTAGAAAAAAAAACTTAATAAACACAATGTTATGGGTAAACTTATGTTTTCAGAAATTTTTGTCTCTTTAACACATGACTGATTTTTACAATCTGATACAGACCTTAGTAAATCAATCGGGTATCTAACAAATGTACTCAAGAATGAGAAATTCCACATCAAATTTACTTTACTTATTTATTAAAATATTAGACAAATGTATTGAAGAGTGTAAACCATTTTTTTGTTGAAGGAAAAGTCCTAGAATCAAGGCATTTTAGACATTTTGTAGATATTAATATTTTATTAGATTTTTGAACACCTATAAAAACTTGTAAGCTTAAATTTAAAAACATTTATTTTTATCTGTTTATCCAATTTAAATTGAACAATTTTAATCACGTGAATTAAAGATCTTTGGATCCACTTTTTTTAAATTAATTTTTATTGTAGGTTGTTCAAAACATTACATAGTTCTTGATATATTATATTTCACACTTGATTCAAGTGGGATATGAACTCCCGTTTTTACCCCATATACAGATTGCAGAATCACATCAGTTGCACAACCATTGATTTACATATTGCCATTCTGGTGTCTGTTGTATTCTGCTGCCTTTCCTATCCTCTACTATCCCCACTCCCCCATCCCCTCCCCTCTTCTCTCTCTACCCCCTCTACTGTAATTCATTTCTCCCCCCTCATATTTTTCCTCCTTTCCCCTCACTTCCTCTTGTATGTAATTTTGTATACCCCTGAGGGTCTCCTTCCATTTACAGGAAATTTCCCTTCTCTCTCCCTTTTCCACCCACCTCTCATCCCTGTTTAATGTTAATCTTCTTCTCATGCTCTTCGTCCCTACTCTGTTCTTAGTTACTCTCCTTATATCAAAGAAGACATTTGCCATTTGTTTTTGAGGGATTGGCTAGCTTCACTTAGCATAATCTGCTCTAATGCCATCCATTTCTCTCCAAATTCTATGATTTTGTCATTTCTTAATGCAGAGTAATACTCCATTGTGTAAAAATGCCACATATTTTTTATCCATTCGTCTATTGAATGGCATCTAGGTTTTGCTTCCACAGTCTTGCTATTGTGAATTGTGCTGCTATCAACATGGATGTAGCAGTGTCCCTATAGTGTGCTCTTTTTAGGTCTTTAGGGAATAGACCGAGTAGGGGAATAGCTGGATCAAATGGTGGTTTTATTCCCAGCTTTCCAAGAAATCTCCATACTGCTTTCCAAATTGGCCGCACCAATTTGCAGTCTCACCAGCAATGTACAAGAGTACCCTTTTCCCAACATCCTCGCCAGCACTTGTTGTTGTTTGACTTCCTAATGGCTGCTAATCTTACTGGAGTGAGATGGTATCTTAGGGTGGTTTTGATTTGCATTTCTCTGACTGCTAGAGATGGTGAGCATTTTTTCATATACTTGTTGATTGATTGTATGTCCTCCTCTGAGAAATTTCTATTCAGGCCCTTGGCCCATTTGTTGATTGGGTTATTTGTTATCTTATTGTCTAATTTTTTGAGTTATTTGTATATTCTCGATATTAGGGCTCTGTGTGAAGTGTGAGGAGTAAAGATTTGTTCCCAGGACATAGGATCCCTATTTACCTCTCTTATTCTTTCTTTTGCTGAGAAAAAACTTTTTAGTTTGAGTAAGTCCCATTTGTTGATTCTAGTTATTAACACTTGTGCTATGGGTGTCCTATTGAGGAATTTGGAGCCCAACCCCACAGTATGTAGATCATAGCCAACTTTTTCTTCTATCAGACGCCATGTCTCTGATTTGATATCAAGTTCCTTGATCCACTTTGAGTTAACTTTTGTGCATGGAAAGAGAAAGGGATTCAGTTTCATTTTGTTGCATATGGATTTCCAGTTTTCCCAACACCATTTGTTGAAGATGCTATCCTTCTTCAATTGCATGCTTTTAGCCCCTTTATCGAATATAAGATAGTTGTAGTTTTGTGGATTGGTTTCTGTGTCCTCTATTCTGTACCATTGGTCCACCCACCTGTTTTGGTACCAGTACCCTGCTGTTTTTGTTACTATTGCTCTATAGTATAGTTTGAAGTCTGGTATAGCTATCCCGCCTGATTCACACTTCCTGCTTAGCATTGTTTTTGCTATTCTGTGTCTTTTATTTTTCCATATGAATTTCATGAATGCTTTCTCTATTTCTACAAGAAATGCCGTTGGGATTTTGATTGGCATTGCATTAAACCTATAGAGAACTTTTGGTAATATCGCCATTTTGATGATGTTAGTTCTACCTATCCATGAACAGGGTATATTTTTCCATCTTCTAAGATCTTCTTATATTTCTCTCTTTAGGTTTCTGTAGTTTTCATTGTATAAGTCTTTCACCTCTTTTGTTAGGTTGATTCCCAAGTATTTTATTTTATTTGAGGATATTGTGAATGGGGTGGTTGTCCTCATTTCCATTTCAGAGGATTTGTGGCTCATATACAGGAATGTCTTTGATTTATGTGTGTTGATATTATATCCTGCCACTTTGCTGAATTCATTTATTAGCTCTAGTAGTTTCTTTGTAGACCCTTTTGGGTCTGCTAGGTATAGAATCATGTCATCTGCAAATAGTGATAATTTGAGTTCTTTTCCTATTTTTATGCCTTTAATTTTTTTCGTCTGTCTAATTGCTCTGGCCAGTGATTCGAGAACTATGTTGAACCGAAGTGGTGAGAGAGGGCATCCCTTAAAATTTGTTTTTATGAGTGCTTTTTTTATTATGAGCGCTCCTTATATATGTTAATTTCTGTATCATATATATGATTAAGAATATATATATATATAGACATACAACAAATAACAAAAGTGTGCACACATAATAATAGTAAAGGCCTTGTAGCTTTTAGCAGGTGAAATCTCCATTGCCATGTTTTAAAAACTCCACAGTTGGTCAAAGATAGAACTGATCAGAAAAACATTAACCTAGGTCTGTGGGATCAAAATTATGAATTAGAAAAATTAAAGGATCTAAGGAAAAAAATAAGAGTCCTAGAAAAAATATCTGACCAGTAATTAGTAAATACCATACTATTTACTTTTTTTTTTCCCTAAGCCTCATATCAGTCTCCTACTGATCTTGCAGGCTTCTTTCATTTGCATTTCAATCTAAGTCCTGGCTGAGGTCTGGAAGGAGCAGGAAAAAACTGCTATTCTGAGCAGACACCTCAGGCCTAACGCATTTTAACCATAATTTTCCAGATAGGATGTTGAAAATTTTGATACAAGCTTAAGACAAAATTTACAAAATTTTATATCTTTACATCTTGTGTTGTCAACAGATACCATACTATGATTTACTATCCTTGTCCAAATTAATGCACTGGTACACACAGTGACATTTTCCCAGGCTACCCAATTAAAAATTGGTGAAAAAAAAAAGACTGAATGATTGGAAAATTTCTTGCCAACTTGGAAGTAGAGTTCTTTAGTTTTCCATCCTAAGTATTTAAGTTCTCTGGCATGAATTATCTGAAATCATAAACTAAACAATTATCTCAATCTGACTTTTAACGGCAAGATTCTGCAATGCTTCAAAAACCCAATAAGCTACCAGATTGTTACAATAAAACATCATCATTTAGACACACATTCAGGTAAAATCATTCCCAAGAAACAATATATAATATCAACACATTATTGCACATGTCTTAAAGTGCCAGAAACAAAGACACACGACAGACAGAAAGGAGCTCCAGACTATGACTGACAGACAGAAGCCTTTAAAACAGAGCAGATAAGAGAAAAATCTCCTACACCAGTTGCACCACAGATGTCCCCACAAGGGGACCAGATGCTTTCACAGAGGAGCATCCTGAAATGTAAAATCAAGGGTCGCCATAGTGACTTTCCTGCATTTAGTGTCCCCTTTTTTTCCCTCTTTTTTAAGATGACAGAGGTGGCATTATCGTTAAATTGCAGGGAAAGACCTAGGGAATTCTCTGAAAAAATAAGGCTTCAGCAGCTGCTGGGATTCCCTCAGTCCCTCCTTTTACTTACAGGATTTGCTCCTCTGTTTCAGTTCCACCACAAGCATGCTCCATCTCCTAACATTTCTGTAGTCAGCTCTCAAAAAGTTCCAGGGTGCGGGTGGGTTATCAAAATTTGTAACTTAAAGTTGGGTTCCTGAACTTGAAGCCAATTAATGCCAATTTAAAAATGAGGACAGGGTTTTGAGAAAAAGAAAAACGAAGGTTTATTGCTTTGCTAACAAAGATAAACACAGGGACTCTGCCAAAAGGTTGTGACTCTCTTTATCTGGAGGGACAAGGGATTTTAAAGGAGTTTCACTTATTAACCTGGGAGATACTCAGTTCTTAGGTCCCCCGCAGGCACTGCCCTCTGCAGTGAGTGTGCTCCAGGCAGCCAGCTAGGGGCTTCTATCATACTGCTTAACAAACGGGTGTAAAGTTCAATGCAGTTCCTTTAAACTCAGTCCAAAGGGTGTCAGGCTTACTTGCTTTATTTTCATGTCCGATATCCTTAAGTTTTCACCACAGAAATCACACAACAAAATGCACAAAAACAAACAAACAAAAAACATATAGAACACAGAACAAAACAAAAACAACAACAACAACAACAAAAAAAAAAAAAAAAACAGAAATCCGGCGCCGAAACAGGAAAACAGAGGAGCAATGCAATGTCTTCCTAAAGCTCCCCGTAGGAGTGCATGCGTGCCCGTTGGCACCTCTCTACCCTTCCAGATGAATTCCCTAGAGAACAGAACAGATGACAGAATGATTCTTGTTACTGTCCCAGACAGGAGTATATGTGAGCCTCCTCAGTCCACCTCTCTGTCATCAGAAGAGATCTCCCTTAACCGGATATCAGATGTTATAAAGGCACCAATTACCTATGGATGCCTCCTCCACCAGGTGCTTGCTAATAGTTTTAATGTGGTGGTTCACTGCAGTGCTCCCTGAACTGAAGGCTAACTCCAAGGCCTTGGACCATCTCAAGTTGCACAAACCCTAGAGTTGCTCTCAAGCTTGGAGCCCTGGAAGGAAGGCCAACTTCAGAATTTACAGCAGTCTGGTCTTGTGATCTTGTCCGGCAGGGTCATCTCACTGGGGAACTCCAAAATATTAGACCAGGAACGCATGTAAAGACCACTGACTCCTAGTAAAATCAAATTAAGGCAAGCTAATTATTTCAAAGGGAAAGGCTACCTCTCCCTCCCAAAATGTCGGGAGCAAGACAGCAAACCCACCTTTCCTATAGCCCAGCTATATAGCCCAGAAAGATGCACAAAAAGGGGGTTACAGATAACAGAACTTTAACAAGCATCACACTAACGGTAGTTTACATTTTTTTTTAAGCTCACCCCAACATCAGAAATTATGAGGACCATTAGAGCCTCAGAGACTCGTTGTCTGGCCAGGGAAAGAAAATATTTATGAGGTGTCACTAAAGTTTCAGAGAGGGCTGCAATCTGGTCAGAGAGCCAGGCATGGGTGAGTTTAAGGCATGGGCAAACATTCCAAGCAGGTTCAGAATTTGCAGTAATTTATAATAAATCCAAAATTATCTTTTCATGGCTTTCTGGCAAGTGGGCTCCCAATTTTAATAAATGATCAGGTTGGGTCTATCAACCCTGTCCCTTACTTTTGGAAACTCCCCTTCCACATCCAAGCTTGTGAACTCCTGAGCATTTTCCATTCCAGATATGTATTCACAGATTTTCTAACTCTTCTCCTCTAATTGTGTATTACTTGGGGCGAATGTAATGTCAAGGCATTGTTCTGGATGAGAATGGGAAGATTTTTTGCATACACATTGGATTCATTATCTAATTTTTCATTCGAAATACTTAATCCCTGACACTAAAACCTACCCTACTGGACTCTGACTACTAATGCAAATATGATGGAGATAAATTACCCCAACAAAATAGAAATACAAGCAGTTCAGAGGAGGCATGGTGCATAGTTGGACTTGCCTTTTGCATTATGTAGTGTAGGAGTTATAAATCTAGCAAATTTTCAATTTAAATAGTTCTCCATGTGTTTGAAAGTTAACAAATATTTGAATTCCTGTCTCCCTTTCTCTGTAGCCTATTCAACACATGTATTTTTATATGCACATATCAAATCCTACCTGGTACCACACGTACATTCTTGTGAGGTGGATGAATTGGCAGATACAATTTGTGAGAATAGATCACTCATTCTAAACGCTGTTGGAACTGAAAATTCAACCTATGGGTGAGCTTCCTAGTTGAACAACATTATACATAAACCCATGTTCAGTAAAATGAATATTTTTGGATCTGTGGATGATATATATTTCATGATTAATTTAGATTGCCATATATATTGCTACTTTTTAATGTCTGTGTGTGTGTGTTTTATATATATATATATATATATATATATATATATATATATACTCTCCAGATTTTTCAAAATATGAAATATATGTGTCTTATTATACACTCCCTAAATTCATTCATATTCATATATGTGGATTTATGATCAACTTTTCACAAGATTATTATCAGAAATATTCATCCACCTGAAATACATATTTGTTTCCTAGTACTGAAAACAAACTTCAGTGAATGGTGCACACAACTCCTAATATTTCTACAGTAACTCACCCAGTTTAACATCAATGCGTATAGATTCCTATGGGACATGAAGTGTATTTTGACGTTCATTTTTATTCAACTCTGGTA
The DNA here is from genome assembly GCF_048772815.1 of Callospermophilus lateralis. NCBI lineage: Eukaryota > Metazoa > Chordata > Mammalia > Rodentia > Sciuridae > Callospermophilus > Callospermophilus lateralis. The sequence goes on from NW_027512743.1 coordinate 214,484, forward strand.
CATTACTATTTCTTCAGTTAATGCACATCATAGGATAAATATTTCATCCACAATTTATCAAATTGATAGGCATTTGTTTCACTTTCAATCACTTCCTGATTCAGAACACATGTATTCCTTAATGTTTCTTGACTGCTCGTTTCATGAGACTTCTTTCCAAACACATTATTTTCAATTTCCATTATCGCTTTGAAGCAAATCTCACACACCCGTCTTGATAAACCATTAAAGTAATATTACCATTATATGTATAATTGGTTGGAATTAATGATTGTATATCAATATAAGATTTTCTGCATATTTTCAGATATAAATTCAATCGATTATTTAAAGTGTAATCAGTTATATTATTTATTCACAGTATGGTCTCTTCATGCATTATCTCTACATACATAGACACAGGGTACACCTCTTTGTACCCCCAATATTAATTTATATGTCTTCAAAATATTGCTCCCAGAAATGGTGGAAAAAAATACTCTGTCAACTGATGTACATAAACATTTTATCACAGTAATATTCTGGACACAAAATGCAAAGTTCACACTTATGATTGTACCAAAGACTAAATGGAATGTAAACATGGATTACTAAAAAAATCCATGTCCAATTTGGCTAATGCTCTCAAATGTCAATCCTATTAATGATTACATATTTGTTTCTTCCTAAGATTATATATTCATATTCAACCCTGTTGAAAATATCTAATACTATCACTCACTTTATACTTTGTCTGATTTCATAATGTCTCTATAGATATCTGCTTTCCTACATATTTTCCCCATTTCATCATTGTGACTCATTCTTCACATGTGCTGACATTGACATTCACTCACTAACCGAAACCCTGTTGCTAAAGAACTTTTGGTCCAATTCCTATACTCATTCTTTTTTCTAAACTTACTTACTATCTTCCTAATCCACCTACTGTCCCCTTTTGACTGGATATTCTCTTCGACATTCAATCATCCAAGGTACAAGGTCCTATGCCATTTTATATCGATTTATCTGAGACATCTGTGCAGAACATAATTCAAAGCTAAGTGTCACAATCAAAGGCCCAATTCCCTTCTGGGCTTCAAATCTTACCTAGATTTCTGTTTTCATACTTACATTTCATCTATTTATTCTTGTAAATATCGCAGATTCCCAATACCATTATTCATCCTGCAGAATGATTCCTAACTCAAATCGAATATGTTATTAATCCTAACCATACACTCTTCCATCAATCTAACTTTACAAAAGAGTAAGGACACAGTTTGTCTTACAATACAGGAATGTAGGGGATCTTCCACCTGCTGAGAACCTCAAAGGTCCTTACAGAAATGATCCCTGGAGAAGATGTTGACAGCTATGGAGGACCTGAGAGAGAAAAATTCATTTTCCATGGAAAACAACCAGGTCAAAATGAAGGGATGTGTCTGAATCAGCCTCTCTCTTCTTAATGTAGAGTAGTTGGACCAAATCAGGCATGTGTGGAGAGCTGTTCCCGGGTGCCGATTTTTGATATACAATTCTTAGCTTGAAGTGTCACAGTAAGTAGGGGCAGGCTCCATCTCATGGGAACCTAGGAAACAACTTTTAGGACAAAGTGTTTGCCAAGGCAGTGACCTCATTCAGTTTCTGAATGAAGTGACCTACCTCACTTCTTTGGTGATGGAACTCTCTGAACTGGGGATCCAAGAAGCCAGGCACCCAGAGTCAGTCCCAGTCCCAATCCCAGTGGGCTCACATGTTTGTATTTACCAAGGACAGAGTCAGACTTTCTTGGTACCTACTGATGTGAGGATGGCCAAATGCCAGGAGAGCTCTGAAGAGGGCCAGTTCATGAGAAAGCAGGCAGTGTCTCACCACTGGTTCCTGAAAACTTCACTGAGTTGGCCAAGGAGACCAGATCTGAGAGAGTTTCCCAATACTATTATTCATCCCGAAGAATGATTCCTAACCCAAATTGAACATGTTATTAAACCTAACATACACTGTTCCCTCAATCTAACTTTACAGAAGAGCGGGGACAGTGTTGGTCTTACAATACAGGAATGTAGGGGATCTTCCACCTGCTTAGAAACTCAAAGGTCCATGCAGAAATCATTCCTGGAGAAGATGTAGGCAGCTATGAAGGACTTGAGAGAGCAAAAGTCATCTTCCATGGCAAACAACCTGGTCAGGATAAAGGAGTGTATCTGAATCAGCCTCTCTCTTATTAATGTAGAGAAGATGGATCAAACCAGGCCTGTGTGGAGAGCTATTCCTGAGTGCCTATGGTTTATATACCATTCTAACTTGTGAAAGTGTCACAGGAAGTAGGGGCATCCTCCATCTCAAGAGACCATAGGAAGCAACTGTTAGGACAAAGCGGTTGCCAAGGGAGTGACCTCTTTCAGTTTCTGAAGGAAGTGACCTCACGTCACTTCCTTGGTGTTGGAACTCTCTGAACTTGGGATCCAGGAAGCCAGGCACCCATTGCCAGTCCCAGTCCTACTCCTAGTGGGCTCACTTCTTTGGATTTACCAGGGACAGAGTCAGTCTTTCATGGTACCTACTGATGTGGGGATGGCCAAATGCCAGAAGAGCTCTGAAGAGGGGCCTTTCCTGAGAAAGCAGGTAGTGGCTCATGCTGGCTCCTGAAATCTTCGCAGAGTTGGCCACGAAGACCAGATCTGAGACAAGACAGGCTATTTTTGGGGAACATAGTATGACCCACCAGTCAGAGAATACTCCAGATAGTCACAGATGTACTTGGGGGAAGCAGGTGCCTTTGTGGGTGTTGGTGTGGGATTCTTTTTTTGTCTCATGTTCTGAGAATAGGTTAACCAGTACCCTGGTTATTAATTGGTAGTTACATTATGCTTATAGACCCCAGAACTCAGGACAGGTAGAAAAAATAAATAGAACCATTAAATAGACCTTTACGAAATTACTCTTAGAGACCTGCATAAAAGATTGGACTATGCTCCTGCCTTATCCACTGTTTCATGCAAGAAATACTCCCTCTGTTTCTTTGTGTAACCTCACCACCTGTGAAATTCTCTATGGTGCCCTTCCTCCAGTAAGGGACCTAACCCCAACTCTAAGACCTAAGGATCCCTTCCACACCCCCTAGCTTGACAGACTTAAAGCTCTTGAAAGAACTCATTGATATCTGTTCAAACAGCTGGCCACGGCCTACCAAACTGGGGACAAGGGGACTCCACTTCAATATAATGTAAGAGACTTCATCTACATAAGAAGACATCAGGTTTCATTCCTGGAACCCCGATGGAAAGGAACATACCAGGTACTACTTATAACACCTACATCAGTAAATGTATACGGAATCAATTCCTGGATCCATGCCTCTCATCTCAAGCCTGCGCTCTGTCCAGACTCTTGCTGGAAACTGGAAATGACTAGTAGCCCTTTCAAATTGTGTTTTCACCATATGAATAAGGCTATAGACTCTCCCCTTGGCCACCAGTAGTCCTAAACCTCATCAGGTGGTTCATCAGCGATGGCTGATCACAAATCCTACTAGAGAAGAAGTATGGTCTATCTCACTTACAGCCCCCATAGGGACCTGGTGGCCATCTCTCCACCCAGACATTTGTCAGCTGGCTATAGGTTTTTCCTATTGGGATATATCTGATAAAGTGGATCCCACTAAAATTCTATTAAATACCTTCTGTATCATCGATAATGGAAACAAACATTATGGATGTAGGGACACGCGAGCAAGATGCAGGTTGGCTAGCCCAGATTACTATGTTTGCACGGCAGACTATCAAAGTCACAAGGAGCCACGGCTGTGAGGGGAAAAAGCCAACTTCTTCTGTAAGTCATGGGGATGTTAGCATACAGGGACTGCCTGGTGGAACCCAAACTCCCCATCAAATTCAGTACACAGCATTGGCCATATTACCAATTAGACAACCAAAACTGATGGACCCCAAAAGGCTCTCTAGATTCTCAAATTATGCATGACATTTTTAACTTCTACAAGTGATCAAAAGGGTGGAAGGAGATTCCCCTATGTGAAGACCTTTTCCCTCCTTCACTCACGTCCTGAACTATGCTTCTCCAATAGATCCTAACCCTCAGCCTTCTGCTCCAGACTCTCTGCTTTCACTCCCACCTGAGCAACCTGATTTCTCCCCTCCATTTACTAGATCAAAAAACCAAACCTCGGCCGGTTCTCAGACAATTGCGCCCTTGCTGAGGTATCAGGTACTGAGGTACCCCTCCACCCACTCAGTCCTCTTTTCTCCAGTAAGTGCCCAGAGCAGGTCCCATCAGGTCCTCTTACCAGCTAACCCAAAGCTCAAACCAGCTGAGGAGATCCCTCAGACCACTATCCAAGATGTAATGAAAGTGACCTTTAAAGTTGCCTTGTCATCACTGAAAACAGGTGACTAAGAATTTAAAGTCCCTCACAGGCTTTTTGGGATACTCACTCCTGTCGTCCCCTCTGCTCTACCTGTTCTACTGCTCAAGTTTTTGTTGCCAGGAAAATCACAAACCCCTTTCCCAATATTCTTTTACATCTCTCCTTCCTAATTCTCAGATAAACGGAGCTGCTCTCAGCCTTGCTTTCCACGTCTTGCCCCTCTTCACCAGGCCCACAGAAAAGTCTTATATGACCTTCTCCAGAAGTCTTCACCATTGCTGACTTTAGGACTTTCAGCAAAAGAGTCCCTATAAAAGAATTCAATGTAGATAAACTCCGTGTTTTCATGTCGCCCTGTTCTACTTGGCCAGTGGCTGGAAAAATCAGCACTCCTAAGCTAGACACCCCCTTACGAGTTTTTCACAAAATAAGTGAACAAGGCCTCTGGCCTTGAGCTGGGGATTCTTAGAGATGGCTACAATTCTAAGTAAAGAAGTTACCAACTAGGCTCCATGGTAACAGCTGGCAGGGAGAAAAAAAAAGAGAAAAAAAAAGCTCTCCCTGTCCCAAGTGTCCTTGAAAAGTTAACTTGCCGAGAACAGAGGAAAAAATAACAGAAACAAAAACTGCTTTTTGTGAACTTCTGCAGACTGTGAACTTCTGAGCCCCTTCCCTTACATGTTGGGTACAAATTCTGAAACTACCTAAACTTGGGGTTCAGAAGATTAATTGATTACAACAGAAGCAATACCCTCTAAATCCGTTTGCAACCAAATAGGGCTGTTTCCCTGTCTTCGGTGCTATCTTAGATTCTTTTCCTTTTCCGTACCTACAACAGTATAATTCTATATACTTAAACATTGTTTATGTTTTCATGAAATGGTCAACAGATGTGATTAATTATGTAATGGTGCAGATGTTTCCCAGAGTGTTCTAGGATGATGCATGTTCATTTAAAGATCAAATCGGAGGGCATACAACCTGTTTCCACCGGGAACCTGTATCTCTCACTTTAGCCATCCTATTAGGAATAGGAGTTGCTGCAGGAGTGAGCACAGGAACCCTAGTCCATGGGACACAACAAATGACCCAATTAGAAGCAGCAATAGACCAAAAATTAAAGATAATAAAACCTCCATCACAGCTTTACAGGAATGTTTAACCTCTCTCTCTGAAGTTGTTTTACAGAACAGGCGAGGGTTAAACCTTCTCTTCATGAGAGAAGGGGGACTTTGTGCTGCATTGAGGGAAGAAGGTTGTTTTTATGCCGACCATACTGGAGTTGTATAAGAACCTATGAGTATATTAAGAAAAAGCCTTTAAGAGTGTCAACGAGAGAGAGAGGCCCAAAAAGGGTGGTTTGAGTCTTGGTTCACACAGTCCCTCTGGTTAACTATGCTTTCATAAGCCCAGGCCTGTCCATTAATAATCCTCATATTATTGCTAACTGTAGGACCCTGTTGGCTCAACCATGTAGTTTCCTTTCTCGAAGCTCAAATTGGACAATTTAAACTTATGGTAATCAGACAACAATATACCCCACTAGGAGACATAAAATGTGACACCCTTCAATGATCACTTTCATGATTAAAAGTAACCAGAAGAAGAATTGGGGAATAAAAAGTTAATAAAATAGGTACTTGTCACTTCCTATTTTTCTGTATGCTTAATAAAACACTGTTGAAATCTTGAGAACTGTTTGCTAATCTTGTTCCCAGAATGTGCTGTCCCCAACTGCCAAACTGCAGAATGTACTCCATCATCCCGTTGAAAGCAAACTGCCCACTCTCCCTGACGCATCAATAAATTTCCCTCCCTGCCCTCTCCAAGGAAAGTATATAAGCTCTGTTTAAGCTGTTCTCAGGACTCTCTGCTCTATTCAAGTGAGCTCTGAGCCCCAGCATGCTGGACCCTCAATAAACCCTTTGTTGTTGCATGAGACAGTCTCTTGGTGGTCTCTTCCTCCTATGCCTGCCCGACCATTACAATATTCCAACTCTATATTCTTATAAATATCTCAGGTTCCCAATACCATTATTCATCCAGCAGAATAATTCCTAACCCATATCAAACATGTTATTAAACATAACCATACACTCTTCCCTCAATCTAACTTTACAGAAGAGCAGGCACAGAGTTGGTATTACAATACAGGAATGTAGGGGATTGTTCATCTGCTGAGAACCTCAAAGATCCATGCAGATATGATCACTGGAGAAGATGTAGGCAGCTATGAAGGACCTGAGAGAGCAAAAGTCATCTTCCATGGAAAACAACCTGGTCAGTATGAAGGGTTGTGTATGAATCAGGCTCTCAAATTTTAATGTAGAGAAGATGGACCAAACCAGGCCTGTTTAGAGAGTTGTTCCCGGGTGCCTATGGTTGATATACCATTCTAACTTGTGAAACTGTCACAGGTAGTAGGGGCAGCCTGCATCTCATGGGACCCTTGGAAGCAAATGTTAGGACAAAGTGGTTGCCAAGGCAGTGACCTCATTCAGTTCCTGAAGGAATTGACCTCACCTCACTTCCTTGTTGATGGAACTATCTGAACTTGGGATCCAGGAAGCCAGGCACACAGAGCCAGTCCCAGTCCCAGTCCCAGTGGTCTCACTTGTTTGGATTTACCAAAGACAGAGTCAGTCTTTCTTGGTACCTACTGATGTGAGGATGGCAAAATGCCAAGAGAGCTCTGAAGAGGGGCCTTTCCTGAGAAAAAGGTAGTTGCTCAATGCTGGCTCCTGACAACTTTACAGAGTTGGCTAAGGAGGACAGATCTGAGAGAGAACATGCCATTTAAAGGGAACATACTGTGGCCCACTAGTCAGAGGACACTCCAAATTGTCTCGGAATTACTTAGGGACAGGAGGTGCCTTTATGGGTGTAGGTGTAGGTTTGTGGTTTTCACTTGTTCTGAGAATAGGTATCAAAGGCGGTTTGTTTGGATTGAGTGAACTCTTTCTGGTAAGTACTTTGACAAGGCTAGTGTTTTTATGTCTGTATATAAAACGGTGTTCGTGGTTGTAGACATAAGAAGAGAGAATGCATCAATGGATGTGTCCTGTCTAGTAGAAAGCTTGCCAGCCTTCATACTGCCCAATTTATGAATGGACTGCTACTTGACTTACGGATGGGCAACATCTGCTATCCTCCAAAGTTCCTGTTTTCTTCCTGAATTCTGGCCTCTCTAAAGAATAGGCTCATGCTTTTGTGCCCAAGATATGTACCACCTCCAAGCTCTGTGACATGGACATGTACTGGATACCTGAAGGGAATGACGAGCTTCTTAGAAAACTCAGATATCAGTATGACCAGTAAAGTCTCAGTGGAGAAAGCCTGCTTTGTGCCTTTTGCTTACCTATTGTTTTATTGCTCTGAATGTCAGGAAGGTCTCTGCCTCAGGCCTCCCCTTTGTGAAGCCTGAAGAAAAGAGTTCTCAAATTGAAATGAATGGGCATCACCTGTGGCTCTGTGCTTAATTGCTTTGGAAAGGGATGTGTCTGAATCAGCCTCTTGGCACTGTGTGAGGCTGTGGCTTAGATTCTCAGCACTAGATGGATCCAAAGAAATATCTCATGTGTGCATCCAATACAAAAATGGCTAAAAGAGCAGATATTGTAGATGAAGTCTCTCGCCTTCCTATGTAAAGTTCCTGACCTCCATTAAGTGAGAATAGTGATACTTTGGGTCAAATGAGATATTTAAAGCCCTGTAGAGGCTAGCCTATAGGTTCATGGGTTTTCTCATGATTCCAGTTCACATAAAGAATCTAAACCGCACAGTAATTTGGCCTCAAATTGGAGAAGCAAAGCAGCATTAACGGCATGCCTATTTGATCACTCTTGGTTAACAGGAAGGGTGTCTAGGCCACACAGACTTTAGGAAAATGAGGGAAAAAGGGAGCTTATTTTGGACACTGTTGTGGGCTGCGCCCCTCATGGAAACCTGCTACCAGAGGTAATGATTAGTGTCTATATGGAAGAAGATGAGGGCCATGTGGGAGTGTTTTGGTTTTAATTGTGGACATTTGTATCGTATTTGGAAGAGATGACTGGGTCCACCTGGGCTTGAACTCTGGTGTGACTCCCATTAGAGACTGAGTTCTGGAACTGACCTCAGAGCAGTATTGCCATAAATTTTGTCGGGATTTTATTAGGCCACGCATGAGAGTGACCCTTGGAAACTGAGATCTAAGGCCAGTGTGGATTTCCACAGAGTACTGGGAATCTCAGCCAGGATATAACATGATTTTATTTTTAAAGACTTGGCAGCCATAGTTGAGAGTCAAAACACACATGCAACTCACATTGTAGACCTCAATGGGTCTGGCTTCATGTGACCTTTTGGCCACTCTTTGGGAAGACTTGCCTGTGAGAGTTCTTCAGAGCATTCATTGAAATGAGCTTCCTCACCATTTAATGGTTCCTGAATTAATTGAAACCCATAGTGCCTCCAACTTCATCCTTGAAAAATGGCTAGATAAATACCATGAAATTTTTGAAATTCCCATGACCAGGTGGCACTGGAGAAACTTTGGATGTCCTGTTGCTGATCATGAGTATACCAGACGGTGCCTTGATTGACTGGGTTTCATGAAAATGGTGTAGATCAGATATGCCAGTAAGTTGGAGCCTGCTGAGCAGTGGGCCTAGAGCAATGTTGGGCAGGTGTGTGACACAAAATATGCGCTGGGGCCATTTCGATCTGCCATTGGCTTCCAAATGCCTTGTGACTGACAGGATGCAGCCAGCAGACCCTTATTTGTAAAGGCATCTTGTTATATGGAGAGTTTTGACCCTGTCCCTTACTTTTGGAAACTCCTCTACCACCTCCAAGTTTGTGAACTACTGATCATATTCCATTCCAGATTTGTATTCTCAGAATTCCTAACTCTTTTTCCCTAATTGTGTCTTACTTGGGGTGAAAGTATTGTCAAGGCATTGTTCTGGATGAGAGTGGGAAAAATTTTGTGTAGCACATATTTGCATACACATTGGATTAATTTTCCAATTTTCCATTCAGAATACTAAATCCCTGACACTAACATATACCCTATTAGACTCTGACTACTAATCCTAATATGGTGGAGTAAAATAACCCAAACGGAATAGAAATACAAGCAGTTCAGAGAAGGCATGGTGTGTAGTTGGAATTGTGTTTTGCATTATATTGGGTAGAAGGTATAAACTAGTTAATTTTTTTATTGAAAGAGTTCTCCATGTGTTTTTAAAGTAAACAAATGTATGAATTTGTGTCTCCCTTTCTCCGTAGCATATTCAGCACATGTATTTTTATATGCACATAAAGAATCCTACCTGGTACCACTCGTACAATCTTGTGAGGTGGCTTACTTGGCAGATACAAATTGCGAGAAGACATCACAGCTCCTAAACACTGTTGGAACAGAAAATTAAACCTATGGGTGAGCTTCCTAGATGAACAACATTATACATAAATCCATGTTCAGTAAAATGAATATTTTTGCATCTGTGGATGATTTATATTTCATGGTGAATTTCGATTGGCATATATATTGCTACTTTTTAATGTCTGTGTGTATATATATATATATATATATATATATATATATATATATATATATATATATACAGTCTCCAGATTTTTCAAAATATGAAATATATGTGTCTTATTACACACTTCCTAAATTCATTCATATTCATGTATGTGGATTTATAATCAAATTTTCACATGATTATTCTCAGAAATATTCATCCACCTGAAATACATATTTTTTCCTACTAGTGAAAACTAACTTCAGTGAATGTTGCATACAAATCCTAATATTTCTACAGTAACTGACCCAGTTTAACATCAATGCGAGTAGATTCCAATGGGACATGCTGTGTGTTTTGACGTTCATTTTTATTCAACACTGGTACATTATGATTTCTTCAGTTTATGCACATCATAGGATATATTTTTCATCCACAGTTTCGCAAATTTATAGGCATTTGTTTCACTTTCAATCAATTCCTTCTTCAGAACACATGTATTCATCCATGTTTCTTGACTGGTCTTTTCATGAGACTTCTTTACAAAACACATTATTTTCAATTTTCATAATCATTTTTGAAGCGAAACTCAGACACCGTTCATGATAAACAATAACACTAATATTAACAATAGATGTATAACTGGTTGGAATGAATGATTTTATATCAATATAAGATATCTTAAATATTTTCAGATATCAATTCCATCCATTATTTAAAGTGGAATCAGCTATATTATTTATTCACAGTGTGGTCAATTCATGCATTATCTCTATATTCATAGACACAGGGCACACCTCTTTGTACAACCAATACTTATGTATATGTCTTCTAAATATTACTGCCAGAAATGGTGTAAGAAATACTCATGTCACCAGATCTACATACACATTTTATCACAGTAATATTCGGGACACAAAAAGTAAATGTCACACTTATGATTGTACCGAAGTCTGAATGGAAAGTGAACATGGATTACTAAAAACATTCCTGTCCATGTTGCCTAATCCTCTCAATTATCAATCCTGTTGGTGACTACATATTTGTTTCTTCCAGAGATTATATATTCAAACTCTACCCTGTTGAAAATGCCTAATCATATCACTCACTTTATACTTTGCCTGATTTCATTATGTCTCTATTGATATGTGGTTTCCTACATATTTTCCCCAGTTCATCATTGTGACTGACCCTTCACATGAAGTTATGTTTACTTTCACTCTCTAACCAAAACACTATTGCGATAGAACATATATTCCAAATCCTATATTGACACTTCTTCCTAAACCTACTATCTACCTAATCCTACCGACTATCCGTTTTTGACTGGATGTTCTCTTCGACATTCAATCATCCAAGGTACAAGGTTCTATGCCATTATATATCTATTTTTCTGAGACATCTGTGCACAATGTAAATCAAAGTTAAGTATCCCAATCAAGGGCCCAATGCCCTCTAGGCTTCAAAATTACCTAGATTTCTGTTTTTATTCATATATTTAACCTCTATATTTTTATAAATATCGCAGGTTCCCAATACCATTATTCATCCCGCAGAATGATTCCTAACCCAATTCAAACATTTTATTAACCCTAAGAATACACTGTTCCCTCAATCTAAATTTAATGAAAAGCAGGGACAGAGTTGGTCTTACAATACAGGAATGTAGGGGATCTTCCACCTGCTGAGAACTTCAAAGATCCATGTAGAAATGAACCCTGGAGAAGATATAGTCATCTATGAAGGACCTGAGAGAGCAAAAGTCATCTTCCATGTCAAACACCCTGGTCAGGATGAAGGGATGTGTCTGAATCAGCCTCTCTCTTCTTAATGTAGAGGAGAAGGACCAAACCAGGCCTGTGTGGATAGCTATTCCCGGGTTCCTAAGGTTGACATACCATTCTAACTTGTGAACATTTCAGAGGAAGTAGGGGAACCCTCCATCTAATGGGACCCTTGGAAGCAACTATTAGGACAAAATGGTTTACAAGACAGTGAATTCATTCAGTTCCTGAAGGAAGTGACCTCACCTCACTTCCTTCGTGATGGATCTCTCTGAACTTGGGATCCTGGAAGCCAGGCACACAGAGCCAGTCCCAGTCCCAGTCCCAGTGGGCTCACTTGCTTGGATTTACCAAAGACAGAGTCAGTCTTTCTTTGTTCCTACTGATATTATGATGCCAAAAGCAAGGAGAGCTCTGAAGAGGGGCCTTTCCTGAGAAAGCAGGTAGTGGCTCAAAATTCCCTTCTGACAACTTAAAAGAGTTGGCCAAGTAGACCAGATCTGAGACAGGACAGGACATTTCGGGGAAACATTGTATGGCCCACCAGTCAGAGGACACTCCGTAGAGTCACAGACCTACTTGGGGGAAGGAGGTGACTTTGTGGGTGTGGTTGTGGGTTTATGATTTTGTCTCATCTTCTGAGAATAGGTAGGAAAGGCGGTTAGTTTTTTTTTTTTTTTTTTTTTGGAGTGTACTGTTTCTAGTAAGTCGTTTGACAAGGCGAGTGTTTCTATGTCTGTGTATTCCACTGTGTCCGTGGTTGTATACATTAGAAACGAGAATGCATCAATGTATTTGTCCTGTCTAGTAGAAAGCTTCCCAGCATTCAACCTGCCCAATTTATGAATGGGTTGTGGCTTTCCTTAAGGATGGGCAACACCTACTATCTTCCTAATTACCAATTTTCTTCCTGAATTCTTTCCAATCTCCAGAATTGGCTCATGTTTTTTTGTCCAAGATATGTACCACCTCCAAGCTCTGTGACATGGCCATGTACTGGATATCTGCAGGGAATGGCGAGCATCTCAGAAAACTCAGATATCAGTGTGACCAGTAAAGTTTCAGTGGAGAAACCCTGCTTTGGGCCTTTTGCTTACATAATGTTCTGTTGCCCTTAATTTCAAGAAGTTCTTTGCCTCAGGCCACCCCTTTGTGAAGCCTGAGGAAAACAGTTTTCAAATGGAAACGAATGGGCATCACCTGTGGCCCTTTGCTTTATTGCTTTGGAAAGGGATGTGTGTGATTTAGCCTCTTGGCCCTGTGTGAGGCTGTGGCTTAGATTCTCAGCACCTGATGGATCTAAAGAAAGATCCCATGTGTGCATCCAAAACCAAAATGGCCAAAAGAGCAGTTCTTGTGGATGACGTCTCGCCTTCCTCTGTGAGGTTCCTGACTTCCATCAATAGGGATCCTTTGGGTCAGAGGAGTTCTCCAAAGCCCTGCAGAGGTGCTTGGGTTTTCTCATGACTCCAATTCACATAAAGAATCTTAACCTCTGAGTCAGTTGGCCTCAAAGTAGAGAAGCGGTGTAGTCTTCACAGCATGCCTATTTCATCACGCCTGGTTCACAGAAAGTATGTCCAGGCCACCCTGACTTTAGCAAATGAGTGGCAAGGGAGCTTATTTTGGACACTGTCTTGGACTGCGCTCCTCATGAAAACCTCCAGCCAGAGGTTATGATGAGTGTCTATATGGAAGAAAATGAGGGCCATGTCGAAGTGTTTTGGTTTTAATTGTGGTCATTTGTGTGTCAGTTGGAAGAGATAACTGTGTTCACCTGGGCTTGAACTGTTGTGTGATTCCCCTTAGAGACTGCTTTCTGGAACTGACCTCAGTGAAGTATTGCCATGAATTGTTTTGAGATTTTAGGAGGCCACGCATGAGATTCGCTCTTGGTATCTGTGATCTAGGCCCAGGGTGGCTTTGCACAGAAAACTGGGAATCTTTGCAAGGATATCACATGATTTTATTCTGAAAGACTTGGCAGCCATCAATGAGAGTCAAAACACACATGGACCTAACATTGTAGACCTCAATGGGCCTTGCTTATGTTACCATTTGGCCTCTGTTTATGTAGCCTTGCCTATGAGAGTTCTCTAGAGCTTTCATTGAAATGAGCTTCCTCACCATTTAATGGTTCCTGAATTAATTGAAACCCAGAGTGTCTCAAATTCATTTTTGAAAAATGGCTAGATAAATACCATGCAAGGTTTGAAATTCCCATGACCAGGTGGCACTGGAGAACCTTTGGATATCTGGTTCCTGATCATGAGTGTACCAGACAATGCCTTGATTGACTGGGTTTCATGAAAATGGAGTAGAACAGAGATGCCTGTAAGTTGGAGCCTGCTGAGTAGTGGGCCTAGAGCTGTGGTGTGAAGGTGTGTGATAAACATCTGTGGTGGGGCCATGTGAATATGTCTTTGACTTCCAAATGGCTTGTGACTGACATGCTGCTGCCAGCAGACCCTTATATGTAAAGGCATCTTATTATATAGAGGGGTTTCAGGGCAATGTTCAGAATCAGGTTGCTCTTGTCAAGGGGGCAAGCTATGTGGGATAGAAGCCTGGTTGGTGCATTCTCCTGTAAACCCTGACCCACCACACCTGACAGAACTCCCTCCAGCACTGTGTCCCTGATGAACTCCTTGTATTTTTTGAAGCAACACCAAACTACGAGTGCAGCAGCCAGAAACACCACGAAAAGTGGAGGATGACCAAATGACTTCACAGTCCACGCGGGCAGACACTTAGACCCAGGTGGCCAAAAATTGCCGACAAAGATAGAATTCATCACTGCTGCCTAATGTTCATTGGAAAACAAGAAACCATGTCCTCCAGGTCACATAGATGCCATTCCAGATTTGATGGTCTCACTACAAAGGAAGCTAAATCTCCTGACAACAACATATACTTTAAGTGCCCAAACTCAGAGGCAGTTTGTCAAGAAGTCTTTTGGCCAAAAGAACTTCATGTTTGTGGAGTGTTTACCCTATCCCTTACTTTTGGATACTCCTCTCCCAACTCCAAGGTTGTGAACTCCTGAGCATTTTCCATTCCGGATATGTATTCACAAATTTTCTAACTCTTCTCCTCTAATTGTGTCTTACTTGTGGTGAAGGAAATGTCAAGGCATTGTTCTGGATCAGAGTGGGGAGATTTTTGTGTAGCACATATTTGAATACACATGAGATTAATTTTCCTATTTTCCATTCGAAATTCTGAATCCCTGACACTTACCCATACCCTACTAGACTCTCACTACTAATCCTAATATGATGGAGAAAAATAACCCAAACAAAATAGAAATACAACCAGTTCAGAGGAGGCCTGTTGTATAGTTGGACTTGCCTTTTGCATGATAAAGGGTAGGTGTTACAAATCTAGTCAATTTTTAAATGAAAAAGTTCTCCATGTGATTTAAAGTTAACAAATATGTGAATTCTTGTTTCCCTTTCTCTGAAGCCTATTCAGAACATGTATTTTTAATGCACATATTGAATCCTACCTGGTATCACACTTATATTTTTGTGAGGTGGATGACATGGCAGATACAAATTGTGAGAAGAGATCACTCCTCCTAAACACTGTTGGAACTGAAAATTCAACCTATGGGTGAGCTTCCTAGTTTAACAACATTTTACTTAAATCCATGTTTAGTAAAATAAATATTTTTGCTTCAATGGATGATATATATTTCATGATGAATTTCTATTGGCATATATATTGCCAGTTTTTAATGTCTCTGTGTGTGTTTTTTGTATATATATATATATATTCTCCAGGTTCTTCAAAACATGAAATATATGTGTCTTTTATACACTCCATAAATTTATTCATGTTCATGTACTTGGATTTATAATCAACTTTTCAGAAGATTATTCCAGAAATATTCATCCACCTGAAATTCATATTTGTTACCTAGTACTGAAAGCTAACTTCAGTGAACGGTGCACACAAATCCTAATATTTTTATAGTAACTGACCCAGTTTAATATCAAAGCAAGTTGATTCCTATGGGACATTTTATGTATTTTGACGTTTATTCCTATTCAACACTGGTAAATTACTATTTCTTCTTTTTTTGCACATCATAGGATATATATTTAATCCAAAAGTTATCAAATTTACAGGTATTTGTTTCACTTTCAATCACTTTCTGCTTCAGAACACACGTATTCCTGCAGGTTACTTGACTGGTCTTATCATGAAACTTCTTTCCAAACACATTATTTTTGATTTTCATAATGATTTTTGAAGCAAAATATACACAATTTTCATGATTATCCATAACCCTAATATTTCCATTAGATGTATAAATGGTTGTAATGAATGTATGTGTATCAATATAAGATTTCATGTATATTTTCAGATATCAATTCATTCCATTATTTAAAGTTGGAACCAGTTATATTTTTAATTCTCAGTATGGTCTCTTCATGCATTATCTCAATATTCATAAACACATGGTACACCCATTTGTACCCCCAATACTAATTTATGCATCTTCAAAATATTGCTCCCAGAAACAGTGGAAGAAATACTCCACCTGATCTACATATACATTTTATCACTGTAATAATCTGGACACAAAATGCAAAGTTCACCTTTATGATTGTACCAAAGCCTAAATGGAAATTGACCATGGATTACTAAAACATCTATGTCTAAATTGCCTAATGCTCTCAAATGTCAATCTATTTGTGACTCCATATTTATTTTTCCCTAAGATTATACAGTCAAGTTCAACCCTGTTGAAAATGTCTAATATTATCACTCACTTTGTACTATACCTGATTTCCTAATATCTCTATTGATATCTGCTTTGCTACATATTTTCCCCAGTTCATCATTGTGAGTGACCCTAAACATGTGCTGATATTGACATTCACTCTCTAACCGAAACCCTATTGTTAAAGAACTTTTGGTCCAAAGCCTATACTCGCCCTCATTTCAACACCTACCGACTATCTTCCTGATCCTACAGACTATCCCTGTTTGATTGGATGTTCTCTTCTACATTCAATCATCCAAGGTACAAGGTCCTATTTCATTGTATATCGATTTATCTGAGACATCTGTGCATAACATAATTCAATGCTAAGTATCCCAATCAAAGGCCCAATGCCCTTCTGGGCTTCAAATCTTACCTAGATTTCTGTTTTCATACTTATATTTCACCTATATATTCTTAAAAATGTCACAGGTTCCCAATACCATTATTAATTGAGCGGAATGATTCCTAACCCAAATCAAACATGTTATTAACCTTAACCATACACTGATCCCTCAATCTAACTTTTCAGAAGAGCAGGGACAGAGTTGGTCTCAAAATACAGGCATGTAGGGGATTCTCCACCTGCTGAGAACCTAAAAGGCCCATGCAGAAATGATCCATGGAGAAGATGTAGGCAGCTATGAAGGACCTGAGAGAGCAAAAGACATCTTCCATGGTGAATAACCTGGTCAGGATAAAGGGTTGTGTCTGAATGAGCCTCTCTTTTTTTCATATAGATAAGATGGACCAAAACAGGCCTATGTGGAGAGCTGTCTCTAGGTGCCTATGGTTGATATACCATTATAACCTGTGAAAGTATCACAGGAAGTAGGGGCAGCCTCCATATCATGGGACCTTTGGAAGCAACTGTGAAGGCAAAGAGGTTGTCAAGATAGTGACCTCATTCAGTTCCTGAAGGAAGTGACCTCATCACACTTCTTTGGTGATGGAACTGTCTGAACTTGGTATCCAGGAAGCCAGGCACTCAGAGCCAGTCACAGTCCGAGTCCCAGGGGTCTCAATTTTTTTGATTTACCAAGGAGAGAGTCAGAGTTTCTTGGTAACTACTGATGTGTGGATGGCCAAATGCCAGGAAAGCTCTGAAGAGGGGCCTTTTCTGAGAAAGCAGGTAGTGGCTCACCACTGGCTCCTGACAACTTCACAGAGTTGGCTAAGGAGACCAGATCTGAGAAAGGACAGGCCATTTCAGTGGAACATAGTATGACCCACCAGTCATAGGACACTCTGGATAGTCACAGTCCTACTTGGGGGAAGGAGGTGCCTTTGTATGTGTGTGTGTGTTTGTGGTTTTGTCTAATGTTCTGAGAATAGGTAGTAGCGGCGGTTTGTTTGGTTTCGAGTGAACTGTTTCTAGTAAGTCATTTGACAAGGCGAGTGTTTCTATGTCTCTGAATCCCACTGTGTCCGTGGTTGTAGACAGTTGAAAAGAGAATGGATCAATGGATTTGTGTTGTCTAGTAGAACGCATCCCAGCATGTATCCTGCCAAATTTATTAATGGTCTGAGGCTTTCCTTATCGATGGGCAACACCTGCTATCTTTCTAAGTTCCTGTTTTCTTCCTGAATTCTGGCCAATATCCAGAATAGGCTCATGGTTTTCTCTCCAAGATATGTACCACCTAAAAGCTCTGTGACATGGCCATGTACTGGATAGCTGAAGGGAATGGAGAGCATCTCAGAATACTCAGATATCAGAGTGACCATTTAAGTCTCATTGGAGAAACCCTGCTTTGGGCCTTTTGCTTACCTATTGTTCTGTTGACCTGAATGTCAGCAAGGTCTTTGCCTCAGGCCATCTCTTTTTGAAACCTGAAGAAAACAGTTTTCAAATGGAAATGAATGGACATCCCCTGTGGCTCTTTTCTTAATTTCTTTGGAAGGAGATGTGTCTGATTCAGCCTTTTGGCCCTTTGTGAGTCTGTGGCTTAGATTATCAGCACCTGATGGATCTAAAGAATGATCCCATGTGTGCATTCAAACCAAACTGGCCAAAAGAGCAGTCATTATGGATAAAGTCTCTCACCTTCCTTTGTAAGGTTCCTGACCTCCATCAAGTGAGAATAGGGATCCTTTGGGTCAATTGAGTTCTTAAAAGCCCTGCAGAGGCTAGCCCATAGGTGCTTGGGTTTTCTGATTACTCCAATTCACATAAAGAATCTAAACCCCACAGTCAGTAGGCCTCAAATTGGTGAACCGAAGTAGTATTAATGGCAGGCCTATTTGACCACTCCTGGTTCACAGGAAGGTTGTACAGGCCACCCTGACTTTAGGCAAACCAGAGGCAAGGGAGCTTATTTTGGACACTGTCTTGGGCTGCGCCCCTCATGGAAACCTTTAGCCAGAGGATATGATGAGTGTCTATATGGAAGAATATGAGGGCCATGTGGGAGTGTTTTGGTTTTAATTGTGGTTATTTGTGTGGCAGTTGGAAGAGATTACTTGTAAGATTCCAGCAGACGTCGGAGGAAGAGACTACCAAGAGACTGGCTCATGCAACAGCAATGGGGATTTATTGAGTATCCAATTCAGTTCGCTGGGGCTCTGTGCTCACTCAACAAGCAACAGCGGCCCAGATCCCCGTGAAGAGGTTAAGCAGTGCTTCAGTACACTTTTTGGGTAGGCAGAGGCTTTATATATATCAGAGGAAATCATCTTGATCAGCCGGAAAATCGAACAACAACTCTCCAACTTGATTAGCACATTCATTGGTGGAATCAGGTCGGGCGGGGGTGATAGGTCGATCCTAAGGAGGGGGGTACATTCAAACTGATTGGTTTGGGCCCTGATATGCTTAGGTGCCAAGCTGCACAGGGTCCTAGATTATTAAACAACTGGATGGTCAGGGGGAATATTTAATGGGCAGTGAAAGGATTGTCCTAACAGCTACAGGAATTTCAGGTTTTAGGTTTAGCATGGGAACTTAACAATACCTGGTCCTTTACATTTTAACTCAGGCTTTGCAGCTTAGAAACTTTACAACACCCGCTATTTTACACTTTAACTTCAATTTCTTTTACCCTAACAGACTGGGTCCACCTGGGTGTGAACTCTGGTGTGATTCCCCTTAGACACTGAGTTCTGGAACTGAACTCAGAGAAGAGGTGTCATGAATTGTGTTGGGATTATAAGAGGCCACACATGAGAGTTGCCCTTGGAAACTGAGATCTAGGCCCAGGGTGGCTTTCCACAGAGCATTGGAAATTTCAGCCAGGATATCACATGATTTTATTCTGAATGACTTGGCAGCCATAGTTGAGAGTCAAAACACACATGAAACTCACACTGTAGACCTCAATGGGCCTGGTTTCATGTGACCTTTTGGCCACTCTTTGAGAAGCCTTGTCTGTGAGAGTTCTATAGAGATTTCATTGAAATCAGCTTTCTCAAAATTTAAAGGTTCCTGAATGAATTGAAACCCACAGTGCCTCCAACTTCATCCTTGAAAAATGGCTAGATAAATACCATGAAATTTTTGAAATTCCCAGGACCAGGTACCACTGGAGAAAGTTTGGATGTCAGGTTTCTGATCATGAGTATAACAGACAGTGCCTTGATTCACTGGGTTTCATGCAAATGGTGTAGAACAGAGATGCCAGTAAGTTGGAGCCTTCTGAGTAGTGGGCCTAGAGCAGTGGAGGGCAGGTGTGTGATAAAACATCTGTGGTGGGGCCATGGGGATCTTCCATTGTCTTCCAAATGGCTTGTGACTGACATGATGCAGCCAGCAGACCCTTATATGTAAAGGCATCTTGTTATTTGGAGAGGTTTCAGGGCAATGTTCAGAATCAGGATGTTATGGTCAAGGGAAAAGCTATGTGGGATAGAAGCATGGTTGGTGCATTCTCTTGCAGACCCTTACCCACCACAGGTGACAGAACTCCCTCCAGCACTGTACCAGGTGAACTACTTGTATTTCGTGAAGCAAATAACAAACTCCCAGTGCAGCAGTAAGAAATACCACGAAAAGTGGAGGATGACCAAATGGCTTCACAGTCCACACAGAGAGAAACTTAGCCCCCAGTGGACACTGTTAACCTACATAGAGAGAAATCAGCACTGCTGCCTCATGTTCAGTGGAAAATAAGAAACTATGTCCTCCAGGTCACATACATGCACACCCAGCTTTGATGGTCTCACTACAAAGGAAGCTCCTGACAAATACTTATATTTCAAGTGCGCAACCTCAGAGGCAGTTTCTCAAGAAGTCTTTAGGCCAGCAGAGCTCCATGTTTGTTGAGTGTTTACCCTGTCCCTTACTTTTGGAAACTCCTCTACCACCTCCAAGGTTGTGAACTCCTGAGCGTATTCCATTCCAGATATGTATTCACAGAATTTTTAACTCTTCTCCTCTAATTGTGTCTTACTTCAGGCGAGGGTAATGTCAAGGCATTTTTCTGTATGAGAGTGCAAAAATTTGTGTGCAGCATTTATTTGAAATACTGAATCCCTGACATTAACCCATATCCTAATAGACTCTGACTACTAATCCTAATATGATGGAGAAAAATAACTCAAACAAAATAGAAATACAAGCATTTCATAGGAGGCATGGTGTATAGTTGGACTTGCCTTTTGCATTATATAGGGTAGGAGTAATAAATCTAGTCAATTTTTAATTGAAATAGTTTTCCATGTGTTTTTAAAGTTAACAAATATGTAAATTACTGTCTCCCATTCTCTCTAGCTTATTCAGAACATGTGTTTTTATATGCACATATAGAATCCTACCTGGTTATCACACATACAGTCTCATGAGGAGGCTGATTGGCAGATACAAATTGTGAGAAATGACCACTCCTCGTAAACGCTGTTGGAACTGAAAATACAACCCATGGGTGAGCTTCCTATTTGAACAACCTTATACAAAAATCCATGTTCAGTGAAATTAATATTTTTGGATCTGATGATGATATATATTTCACGATAAATTTCGATTGGCATATATATTGCAATTTTTAATGTCTCTCTCTCTGTGTGTGTGTATATATATATATATATATATAAGTATATATATATATATGCACTCTGTCTAGATTTTTCAAAATATGAAACATGTGTCTTATTGTAGACTCCCTAAATTCATTTATATTCATGTATGTGGATTTATAATCAACTTTTCACAAGATTATTCTCAGAAATACTCATCCACCTAAAATACATACTTGTTTCCTAGTACTGAAAACTAACTTCGTTGAATGGTGCATACATATCCTAACATTTCTACAGTAACTGACCCTGTTTAACATCAATTCAAGTAGATTACTATGGGACATGATGTGTATTTTGAAGTTCATTTTTATTCAACACTGGTACATTGCTATTTCTTCAGTTTATGCACATCATAGGATACATATTTCATCCACAAGTTAGCAAATTGATAGGCATTTGTTTCACTTTCAGTCACTTCCTGCTTCAGAACACATGTATTTCTCCATGTTTCTTGACTGATATTTTCATGAGACTTCTTTCCAAACACATTATTTTCGATTTCCGTAATCACTTTTGAAGCAAAACCCACACACCTTTCATGATAACCCATAACCCTAATATTACCATTAGATGTATAACTCGTTGGAATGAATGACTGTATATCAATATTAGATTTCTTATATATTTTCAGATATCAATTCAATCCATTATGTAAAGTGGAACCAGTTATATTATTTATTCACATGATGGTCAATTGATGCATTATCAATATATTCTATGACACAGGGTATACCCTTTTTACCCCCAATACTAATTTATATTTCTTCAAAATAGTGCTCCCAGAAATGGTGGAAGAAATACCCATGTCACCTGATCTACATATACATTTTATCACAGTAATATTCTGGACACATAAAACAAAGGTCACTCCTATGATTGTACCAAAGCCTAAATGGAAAATGAGCATGGATTACTAAATGCACCCATGTCCAGGTTGCCTAATGCTCTCAAATGTCAATCCTATTGGTGACTACATATTTGTTTCTTTCTAACATTATATATCCAAACTCAACCCTGTTGAAAATGTCTAGTCCTATGACTCAGTTTATACTTTGCCTGATTTCCTAATGTCTCTATTAATATCTGCTTTCCTCCATATTTTCCCCAGTTCATCATCGTGACTGACTCTTCACATGTGCTAACATTTACATTCACTCTCAACTGAAACCATATTGCTAAAGAACTTTTGGTCCAGATCCTATACTCACTCTTCTTCCTAAAACTACTATCTCCTGTTCCTACCGAGTATTCCTTTTTGACTTGATGTTCTCTTCTACATTCAATCATTCAAGGTACATGGTCCTATGCCATTGTATATCGATTTATCTGAGACATCTGTTCAGAACGTAATTCAACGCTAAGTATCCCAATCAAGTTCCCATGCCCTTCTCGGCTTCAAATCTTAACTAGATTTCTGTTTTCATACTTATATTTCACCTATATATTCTTGTAAATATCGCGGGTTCCCGATACTGTTATTCAACCCTCAGAATGATTCCTCACCCAAATCGAACCTGTTATTCACCCTAATCATACACTCTTCCCTCAATCTAACTTTACAGAAGAGCAGGGAAGGAGTTGGTATTTCAATACAGGAATGTAGGCGATCTTCCACCTATTGAGAACCTCAAATGTCCTACATAAATGACACATGGATAAGTTGTAGGCAGCTATGAAAGACCTGAGAGAGCAAAAGTCATCTTCCATGGAAAACAACTTGGTCAGGATGTAGGGATATGTATGAATCAGCCTCTCACTTATTAATGTAGAGAAGATGGACCAAACCAGGCCTGTGTGGAGAGCTGTTCCTGTGTGCCTATGGTTGATATACCATTCTAACTTGTGAAAGTGTCACAGGAAGCAGGGGCAGCCTCCATCTCATGGGACCCTTGGAGTCAACTCTTAGAACAAAGTGGTTGCCAAGGCAGTGAACTCATTCAATTCCTGAAGGAAGTGACTTACGTCACTTCCGTGGTGATCAAACTCTCTGAACTTAGATCCAGTAAACCAGGCACCCAGAGCCAGTCCAAGTCCCAGTCTTAGTGGTCTCACTTGTTTTGATTTTCCAAGGATAGAGTCAATCTTTCTTGATACCTACCGATGTGGGAATGGCCAAATAACAGGAAAGCTCTCAAGAGGGGCCTTTTCTGAGCAAGCAGGTAGAGGCTCACCCCTGGCTTCTGACAAGTTCACAGAGTTGACCAAGGAGACCTAATCTCATACAGGACAGGCCATCTCAGGGGAACATATTGTGGCCCACCAGTCAGAGGACACTCCGGATAGTCACAGACCCATTTGAGGGAAGGAGGTGCCTTTGTTATGTGGGTGTGGTTTTTTGGTTTGTCTCATATTCTGAGAATATGTAGGAAAGGTGGTTTGTTTGGTTTGTAGTGAACTGTTTTTAATAAGTCATTTGACAAGGCGACTGTTTCTATGTCTGTGTATCGCACTGTGTCCGTGGTTGTAGACATTAGAAAAGAGAATGATTCAATGGATGTGTCCTGTCTGGTAGAAAGCTTCCCAGCATTCATCCTGCCCGATTTATGTATGGACTTTGGCTTGCCTTATCGATGGGCAACACCTGCTAATTTCCTAAGTTGCTGTTTTCTTCCTGAATTCTGGCCACTCTCCAGAAGAGGCTCATGGTTTTGTGTCCAAGATATGAATCACTTCCAAGGTCTGTGACATGGCTATGTTCTGGATAGCTGAAGTGAATGGCGAGAATCTCAGAAAACTCAGATCACTGTGACCAGAAAAGTCTCAGTGGATAAACCCTGCTTTGGGACTTTTGCTTACATATTGTTCTGTTACCCTGAATGTCAGGTAGTTCTTTGCCTCAGGCCACCCCTTTGTGAAACCTGAAGAAAACAGTTTTCAAATGGAAATGAATGGAAATCACCTGTGGCTCTTTGCTTAATTGCTTTGGAAAGGGATGTGTCTGAATCAGCCTCTTAGCTCTGTGTGAGGCTGTTGATTAAATTCTCAGCCCCTTATGGATCTAAAGAAAGATCCCATGTGTGCATCCAAAACCAAAATGGCCGAAAGTACAGTCATTGCAGATGAAGTCTTTCGCCTTCCTCTGTAAGGTTCCTGACCTCTATAAAGTGAGAATAGGGAAGATAGACCAAGCCAATTGATGTCTCCTTTTGGAAAAATTGTACCACCAATGAGAGCATCAGCAAAATTACCCCAACACTACCACAAGTCGCTGCACCAACAGATAGTTCACAATGCATACATGTTAGTTCACAATGCATACAAGTGATATATATTCCAGGCAAGTTCTGCAAGCAGTTCAGTGATGGCTATTGCAGAAGCTGTAGATTGGTTTTATCTTTGTCTTCACCAGCACTGGGTTGAAGATTGGAATTCTGGCAATAATGGCTAAAGAAAAAATTACTTACCATTCCAGAAGGCACTAAAAAACCCAATTATCTTAACAATTTACATTATCTTGAAGAGAATTATTAAATATAATGAAAAGGAAAGGTGAAAGTCAACAAACAGTTCTGCTAAACTCCTTTTTTTGTTCACATATTAAAACAATCCTCAACAGTTGTTTACCCAAATTAAATTAAACTATTTAAATCACGTGAATAAAAAAAAATTGGATCCATTTTTTCATGAGCGCACATCATATATGATATATGGATATATGTACATTCAAACATAAAACACAAAACACAAGTGTGCACAAATAATATAATATATACAACACATAACATAATAGTAAAGGCCTTATAACTTTTTACAGGTGAAATCACCATTGGAATGTCTAAAAACTCTATAGTCAAAAAATAGAACTGATCAGCAAAACATTAACCTAGGTCTGTATGAGCTCAAAAAAAAAAAAAAAAATAGAAAATAGAACTTCATGATGTGGGAAAGGGCAATAATAAAATAGATATTGAAAAAAGCATCCTGGTCCTGTCGCAGATGTAAGGATAGCCAAACTGGAGTTTTGGATATCAGCTGTTATGAATTTGAGCCAAATCATCTTCTTTTTGGTCTATAGAAATCACTTTAGTTAATTTCTCTGGAATCCATATTGCCTGCTGTTCTTCCTGTGGAAACACACAAACAGACCCCTGACTAAAGACAATCACTGGGTCAGGACTTTAGTTAATCTCTCCAAAATCCAAATCAGCTGCTGTTCTTCCTGTGGAAACACACAAACAGACGCCCGACTCCAGACAATTACTGGGTCAACACTTTTCCATTGTCCTATTAGAATATCCTTCCAAAGGACCTTGGGCTTATGCACATTTTTTGGAAACATATGCCTTTCCACAGCACTAAGTCCTGATGAATCCAAGTTTAAAAAGTTTAGAGTAAAAAGCGTTAATTTAAGTTTATCTTTGGGGAATATATACCCCTTCTCAATTCCGTCTTTGTGCTTTAATAAGTACATTTTTATTGTTTGATGTGCTCTTTCAACTATGCCTTGTCCCTGTGGATTGTATGGGATTCCTGTTATATGAGTAATGCCAAATGATGAGCAAAATTGTTTAAAAGAGTTAGAAGTGTAACCGGGGGCATTATCTGTTTTTAACTGTTTTGGAATGCCCACAGTGGCAAAATTTTGTAAGCAATGAGCTATAACATCTTTAGTTTTTTTCTCCAGCATGAAGGGAGCCCATTAAAAATCCAGAACAAATATCAACTGTAACATGCAAATATTTTAATTTTCCAAATTCTGGCAAGTGTGTGACGTCCATCTGCCAAATATGGTTAGGTATCAATCCTCTAGAATTGACTCCAAGATTAACTTGTGGTAAAAAGGTCACACAATTTTGACATTGTTTTATAATTTGTCTAGATGTTCCTTAGTTTTTTTGAAATGCTTTTGTAAAGTATAAGCATTGACATGGAACTTTTTAAGAAAATTTATTGCTTCTTCTAGTGTAAAGAAAATATGTATGTATGTCAATTGTAGTTTTATCTGCTAAATCATTGCCCAAACTAAGGGCTTTAGGCAATCCTGTATGTGCCCTGATATGTCCTATAAAGAATGGATCTTTTCTGTCCCAGATTAGACTTTGTTTAGTGGAAAGCAAAGAGAAAAGAGTAGAGAAAGGGGAAATCCTACCAGCATCTTCAAGGGATACTATAGCATTAACTATATACTGACTATCGGAAAATAAATTAAATACAGAATCTTTAAAAATCACAAAAGCTTGTAATACTGTACTAAGCTATACCTTGTGAGCTGATTGTTTTGGTACTAAAAATATAAAAGTTGGATCAGGTGTAACTATTGCTGTTGTACCATTATTTAACCCATCGGTGAATATATTTGGAGCATTCATGATAGGTGTTTTCTTGTCATTTTTGGAAAAATTACAGGATGCGATGACCAAAAAGACAATAAAAGATAAGATGGTAAGTGGTTATCAAATGAAACATTAGATTTACACACGATTATTGCCCAAGTATTTAACTAATTAGCTAATTCATCAATTTGATTCATAGTATATGGAGTAATAATTTTATTGGGTGAAATTCCACACACACTCTTTTTGCTGCTTTTATTCCTATGAGTATTAATTCTCCCTCAGCCTCAGGATAGCAAGTAATAATAGTGTTAGAAGAATAAGATAAATGTATCCATAATAATGGACCTTCTTCCCAAAATACTCCTGTAGAAATATTTTTTTTTTGTTGTTAGTACAATAAATAATAAATGCAAAATTATATCAACTCTATCCAAAAGCATATTTCCCATATATGTTTCAATGATTTTTATTGCTTTTCTTGCTTCAGGCGTTAACATTCTGAGTGAATTTGGATCTCATGGTCCTTTTAGGATATCAAATAAAGGTCCCAACTCTCCTGTTGGTATACCTAGATGAGGCCTTATCCAATTTAAGTCTCCTAATAACTCTTGAAAGTCATTAATTGATTTGAGTTGATCTACTCGTATTTGAATTTTTGGTTGACTGACCATGGTTGAGGATAATAGAGCTACTAAATAATTAATTGGAAAATTTAATTGTATTTTACCTATTGCTATCTCTAGGTTATAATTTTTTAATACGTTTGTAAGTGTGGCATATAATTCTAGCATTGGGTTTTTAACTTTGTGTGCTAATAATACATCATCCATATAGTGAAAAATTTGTATTTCAGGAATTTGATTTCTAAGTGGCTGGATTACTTTGTTAACATAAATTTGACGCATAGTTGGGCTGTTAGCCATCCCTTGAGGGAGTACTTTCCACTCATATCTCTTGTCAGGACCTTCATGATTCAGTGCAGGTATAGTAAATGCAAAACTTGGAATATCCTCAGGATGAATTGGAATTGAAAATAAAACGATCTTTAATATCTACAATGAAAACATACCAAGTTTTTGGCAAAGCACACAATTGAGGAATCTCTGATTGAGCAGGTCCCATAATAACCATCCCATTATTAATGGCTCTTAAATCTTGCAATAGTCTCCATTTACCAGATTTCTTTTTAAGGACAAAAATGAGAGTATTATGGGGAGACACAGAAGGTTGTATATGTCCTTCTGCTAATTGTTGTTTGACCAGGTCATGGGCTACTTGTATCTTTTCTTTAGTCAGGGGCCACTGAGGAACCCATACTGGTCTTTCTGATTTCCAAGTAATATTTATTGTCTCAGTGGCCCTTTCTGAAAATCCAACCCATATCTATCTGTTCCTTGATCTTTTTGTATTGGTGTTGCTATACCTTGTTCTTGCTTTTCTAATCTTTTTCCTTTCCTAAAATCTTGTCTAGCCATAATAGTGGGTGAATTTTGATTGATGTTATTTGTTAATGTCAAACCTAATTGATCTAGGACATCTCATCCTTATAAATTTACGGGAAGATGTTCCAATACATATGGCTGTATAGTTCCTTCACATCCTTCAGGATTCTTCCAATCTAATACCGTTGCACTTTTATGGGGATTAGTCGCCACTCCTAGGCCTCGAAGCGTTTGAGTGGCTTGTTGTAATGGCCAATGTTTTGGCCATTCTTGACGACAGATGATGCTAAGGTCTGCACCTGTATCCAGTAGCCCATTGAATTCATGTCCTTGAATATTTAGTTTTAGCATGGGGCGAGAATATAAATTTAAAGAAAGCATAGCCCAATCTATACCTGTGGAGCCTAATCCTTTGGAACCCCTTTCTACAGCATAACTGTAAATTTTATCATGTGGGCTGGGTATTATTATTAATTGTGCTATTCTATCTCCTGGAGAAATTACTGATATACCCTTTGGAAAACTGGCTATAATTTTTATTTCACCTTCATAATCGGGATCAATTACCCCAGGACTCATCATAAGTCCTTTTAGAGTAGAAGAGCTGCATCCCAATAATAAGCCTACTGTTCTTTTGGGAAGAGGTCGTTTCACCCCTGTGGGAATGATTTGAACTCCCATCTCTGGAGTTAGTATTGATCTGGCGGAGGCACAGATGTCCAACCCTGCGCTCCCTCTGGTTTGTCTGATGAGGGATCTGATGAACAATGTGTCGTGGGCACTACACTGATGGGGTTGCTGGTTTCCTCCAGTGCTCCATATATTTGCGGTTTCGGGCCCCAGAGCATTGGGCCCCCCTGTCCATTTTTTGGCAATGGAGCCGGATGCCTTTCTTCATGATATCGTGGATAAACACCTGGTGCTTGTTTGTTTTTTGATAATGAAGTACCCTCTATGGTGGTTTGAGAATGGTATTCATTAGCCCAATGTCTCCCTCTACGTCATTGTGGCCAAATACCCGGTATTCTAGTCCTTTGATACCTAGTTTTGTTAAACCCTCCTCCTATGGGGCAATTCCTTTTAAAAAGTCCTGTTTGTTCACAATTGTAGCATGTTCTTGGCCTGTCTTCTAAAGCCTGTTTTACTAAAGCTGCCACAATTTGCCCTTTTTCATTAATGTCTCTGGCATCTAAAGCCTGTTTTATTGCAGCTGCCACGACTTGCTCTTGTTCATTAATGTCTCTACCAAATTTAATAAATGTGTTTAAATCTTCATGTTTCCATGGTCTAATGATACCTCTGCAGCAATGATTCGCTTGGTCATAAGCCAGTTGTTTTAATAATGGCATTGCTTGTTCTGTATTTCCAAAAACTCTGTAGCTGTTTCAATAAGCCTATCTACAAATCCAGCGTAAGATTCATTAGCTCCTTGTATTACCTTAGATAATTGACCTTGTAAACCTCCATGTCCTTGTAAAGTCTTCCATGCCCTAACTGCCTCTACAGCAATTTGTGCGTATATGCCAGGATCATATGGAATTTGTTGTTGCTGATCCTCATAAGGTCTCTTTTCTAACAACAAATCTAGATTTCTCTGAGGATAACCAGCTGCTGCATTTCGCCTAGACATCTCTTTGCAAAATTCCTCACTGGCAACCTTTCATAATAGGTATTGACCTCCATTTAGCACAGCTTTACACATATTAGCCCAATCTGCTGGCGTCATGTTCAAGGTGTTAATGGATTCGACCAAGCTTACAATGAAGTGTGCTTGAGGACCATATGTTGTTACAGCCTCTTTTAGCTGCTTCACTATTTTGAAATTTAAAGCATGGTGAATTCGCTGCCCTCCTACCTCAAATACAGGGCATGTTAATACTTGAGATCCTGTCTCAGGATCCGAACTATCAACTGTTGGGGTTGGGGGCCTCCCAGCACATGGAGGTGGCCTTGTTAGTTGGACATTTACATCCTCTGGTGACAGAAAGGTGTTAGTAGCAGTCTCCTTTTTTAACTTTGCCCCTGATTGCTTTTTATGCTCTAAACTTGGTTCCTCTATCTTTGTCTGAACTTAAGGCTTTGGACTAAGCAAACCAGATATGAACGTCCACAATGGCAATGTGCCAACTGGCATAGTCCCTCGGCTGCTCTTTTCTAATCCTTTTAAATCTTCACCATGATGGTTCCATTGTGATATATTTAATGACTCCTCCTTCAAAAGCCATGGGCTACATTTTTGTATTGTATCAACAAATGCCCTGACTCTCCTTGATATTTCTGAGATGCCTCCTTTCTCTAACAATTTATTTAACACTCTTTCAGTTTGTTTTTTTACTAATTTCTGATCCCGTATTTCTATTATAATACAACCCAACAAGATGACGCCAAACAAAACTGAGACAGAATGAATTAAAAAGGGAACAACAAAAAGTCATTATAGCCTTTCTATCCTCCTGACATGTGCATCCGTCCTTTATACCTATCTGTTCCTCAGACGTAAATAGTTTTTTCTCAGATGTGAGTGGTTTTTCTTCCATCCCACTCATCTCCAGGAACAGGCAACTTAAAACAAAAGTGAAGCAAAACAAAGGAGTCATCTTAAAATGGCTACACATCCTTTCACCTTGCCCACAGGGGCAAGCAGTTTACCTTATCACTTACCCTCAGTCGTTCCCCATGTGAGCCACAAAATGCTGCAGTCTGGCTGGGCATGATTCAGGAGCCACTTGTCAAAAAAAAAAAAAAACTAACTTTATTTTTAGAACCACACACGGCAAACAAAACAACTCCTCAGGAAAAACCCTCAGAGCCCAACTGCCACTACTGGCTTCCTTGTAAAGTCTCTCTCACACACACAAGCCTCTCCACCTGCCACAATCCTACTGCTCTTGAGGCCGATTGGCTGGGTGGAGCCAAAAAAGTTCCCCAAGGAGCAGCTCCATGGTCTGAAAGGGCAGGGAAACAGCCCAATGAGCATCACCACAGAGGAGCCAATCAGCTAGATGATGCTGAGGTCGCTGTGAGCCAATAATCAGCCGGCAGCTGGAAATTTGCTGGCAGCTGGAAGTTTGCTGGGGCCCCTTCAGCTGTGGCTCTCAACAAATTCCTGTCTCATTTCTCTGTAGCCTATTCAGCACATGTATTTTTATATGCACATATAGTATCCTATCTGTTATCACATGTACATTTTTGTGAGGTGGCTGACTTGGCAGATACAAATTATGAGAAGAGATCACTCCTCCTAAACATTGTTGGAACTGAAAATTCAAAATATGGGTGAGCTTCCTAGTAGAATAACATTATACATAAATCCATTTTCAAGTGAAATAAATATTTTTGCATCTGTGGATGACATATATATTTCATGATGAATTTTGATTGGAATACACACTCTACAAATTTTTCAAAATATGAAATATATGAGTCTTATTATACACTCCTTAAAATTATTCATATTCATGTATGTGGATTTATGATCAACTTTTCACAAGATAATTCTCAGAAATATTCATCAACCTGAAATACATATTTGTTACCTAGTACTGAAAGATAACTTCAGTGGATGGTGCATACAAATCCTAATATTTCTACAGTAATACCCAGTTTAATATCAATGCAAGTAGTTTCCTATGGGACATGATGTGTATTTTCCGGTTCATTTTTATTCAACAGTGGTACATTACTATTTTCTCAGTTTATGCACATCATAGGATATATATTTCATCCACAAGTTCACAAATTTATAGGCATTTGTTTCAATTTCAATCACTTCCTGCTTCAGAACACATATATTCCTCCAGATTTTTTGACTGGTCTTTTCATGAGACTTCTTTTCAAACACATTATTTTCGATTTCCATAATCACTTTTGAAGCAAAACTCACACATTCTTCTTGATAAACCATAACCCTAATATTACCGTTAGATTTATGACTGGTTATAATGAATGTATGTATATCAATTTAAGATTTCCTTTACATTTTCAGATATTAATTAAATCAATTATTTAAAGTTGGAACCAGTTACATTATTTGTTCACAGTATGGTCTATTCATGCATTATTTCTATATTCATAGACACATGGTACACCTCTTTCTTCCCCCAATACGAATTTATACGTCTTCAAAATATTGCTCCAACTAATGGTGGAAGAAATACTCATGTCACCTAATCTACATATACATTTTATCACAGTAACATTCTGGACACAGAAAACAAAGGTCACTCTTATGATTGTACCAAAGCCTAAAAGGAAAGTGAGCATGCATTACTAAAAACATCCATGTCCAGGTTGCCTAATGCTCTCAAATGTAAATCCTATTGTTGACTATATATTTGTTTCTTCCTAAGATTATATATTCAATCTCAAGCCTGTTGAAAATATCTCATCCTATCCCTCACTTTAAACTTTGCCTGATTTCTTAAAGTCTCTATTGACATCTGCTTTCCTACATATTTTCCCCAGTTCTCATTGTGACTGACTCTTCACATGTGCTGATATTTACATTCACTCTCTACTTGAAAACCTATTGCTAGAGAACTTTTTGTCCAAATCCTATACTCACTCTTGTTTCTAAACCTAGCAACTATCTTCCTAATCCTACGGACTTTCTTTTTTTAATTGGATGTTCTCTTCAACATTCAATCATCCAAGGTACAAGGTCCTATGCCATTGAATATCGATTTATCTGAGACATCTGGGCAGGACATAATTCAAAGCTAAGTAACCCACTCAAGGGCCCAATGCCCTTCTGGGCTTCAAATTGTACCTAGATTTCTGTTTTCATACTTGTATTTCACCTATATATTCTTGTAAATATCCCAGTCTCCCAATACCATTATTCATCCTTCAGAATGATTCCTAACCAAAATCGAATATGTTATTAACCCTAACCATAGACTTTTCCCTCAATCTAACTTTACACGTGAGCTGGGAGAGTGTGATCACGAAAGTCTCAGTGGAGAAACCCTGCTTTGGGCCATTTGCTTACCTATTGTTCTGTTGCCCAGAATATCAGGAAGTTCTTTGCCTCAGGTCACCCCTTTGTGAAGCCTGAAGAAAGCTGTTTTCAAACGGAAATGAATGAGCATCACTTGTGGCTTTTTGGGTCAAATGAGTTCTTCAAGCCATGAAGAGGTGCTTGGGTTTTCTCATGACGCCAAATCACATAAAGAATCTATACCTATCAGTCAGTAGTAGTCAGTCAATATTGCTCCTAAAAATGGTGGAGAAATACTCATGTCAAATGATCTACATATATATATATATATATATATATATATATATATATATATATATATATATATATATATTTAATCACAGAAATATTCTGGGCACAGAATTCAAAGTTCACATTTATGATTGTACCAAAGCCTAAATGGAAAGTGAACATGGATTACTAAAAATATCATGTCCAGGTTGCCTAATGCTCTCAAATGTAAATCCTATTGGTGACTACATATTTGTTTCTTCCTAAGATAATATATTCAACCTCAACCCTGTTGAAAATGTCTAATCCTATCACTCACTATATACTTTGCCTGATTACCTAATGTCTCTATTTATATCTGCTTTCCTACATATTTTCCCAATTTCATCATTGTGACTGACTCTTCACATGTGCTGACATTTAAATTCATTCTCTAACCGAAAACCTATTGCTAAAGAACTTTTGTTGCAAATTCTACATGCACTCTCCTTCCTAATCCTAACTACTATCTTTCTAATCCTACTGACTATCCCTTTTTGACTGGATGTTCTTTTCTACATTCAATCATCCAAGGTACAAGGTCATATGCCATTGTATATCGATTTATCTGAGACATCTGTTCAGAAGTTAATTCAATGCTAAGTATCCCAAGCAAGGGCCCAATGCCCTTCTGGGCTTCAAATCATACTTAGATTTCTGTTTTCATGCATACATTTCACCTCTATATTGTTATAAATATCGCAGGTTCCCAATACCATTATTCACCCAGCAAAATGATTCCTAACCCAAATCGAACCTGTTATTAACCCTAAACATACAGTATTCCCTCAATCTTACTTTACAGAAAAGCAGGGAAAGAGTTGGTCTTATAATACTGGAATGTAATGGATCTTCCACCTGGTGATAACCTCAAATGTCCATGGCGAAATGATCCCTGGAGAATATGTAGGCAGCTATGAAGGACCTGAGAGAGCAAAAGGCATCTTCCATGGCAAACGGCTTGGTCAGGATAAAGGGTTGTGTCTGAATTAGCTTCTATTCTTAAAGCAGAGAACATGAGCCAACCCAGGCCTGTGTGTAGATCTGTTCCTGGGAGATTATGGTTGATATACAATTCAAACTTGTTAAAGTGTCACAGGAATTAGGGCCAGCCTCCATCTCATGGGAACCTTGGAAGCAACGTTTGGACAAAGTGGTTGCCAAGAGAGTGACCTCATTCAGTTCCTGAAGGAGGAACTAAAAACAGTTCCATCACACTTCAGTGGTGATGGAACTCTCTGAACTTGGGATCCAGGATGCCAGGCACCCATAGCCAGTCCCAGTCCCAGCCCCAGTGGTCTCACTTGTTTGGATTTACAAAGACAGAGTCAGTCTTTCTTGGTACCTACAGATGTGAGGAAGGCCAAATGCAAGAAAGCTCTGAAGCAGAGCTTTTCCTGAGAAAGCAAGTAGAGGCTCACCTCTGGCTCCTGACAACTTCACGGAGTTGGCCAAGGAGACCAGATCTAAGACAGGACAGGCCATTTCGGGGGAACATTATTGGCCCACAAGTCAGAGGACACTCCGGATAGTCACAGACCTACCTGGGCGAAGGAGGTGCCTTTTTTTTTTGTGGTTATGAGTTTGTGGTCTTGTGTCATGTTCTTAGAATAGGTAGAAAAGTAGGTTTGTTTAGTTTGGAGTGGACTGTTTCTAGTAAGTCGTTTGACAAGGCGAGTGTTTCTATGTCTGTGTATCACATTGTGTCCGGGGTTGTAGACATTAAAAAAAATGCATCAATGGATGTGTCCTATCTAGTAGAAAGCTTCACAGCATTTATCCAGCCAAATTGATGAATGGACTGTAGCTTGCCTTATGGATGGGCAACACCTACTATCTTTCTAATTTCCTGTTTTCTTCCTGAATTCTGGCCACTCTCCAGAATAAGCCCATGGTTTTGTGTCCAAGATATGTACCCCCTCCAAACTCTGTAACATGGCCATGAACTGGATAGCTGAAGTGAATGGCGAGCATCTCAGAAAACTCAGATATCAGTGTGACCAGGAAAGTCTCAGTGGAGAAACCCTGCTTTGGGCCTTTTGCTTACCTATTGTTCTGTTGCACTGAATGTCAGGAAGGTCTTTGACTCAGGCCATCCCTT